>NW_026731937.1:65000-135000 GCF_028476545.2 Physella acuta | reverse complement strand
ACTACCACTTTTCGCATTATTATACGCGCAATATCATGTTCATTTTGCTCGCAATACTTTTTAGTCATGAAACTAACTATATACTACTAAAACTCAAGTTTGTTTACAAGTTTGTATAATTATTTGTTTTTTTTCTTTGTCTGTTTGGTTACAGGAGAGAATCTGCACTATAAATAGAGCTGTAAAATACGTAATTAGTTAGAGAACAATGTTCTTTTTTATCAAACTGTTAACCACAAATTTATTTAAAGCCGTTAATTAATGTATTGATATATGCATTGGTAGAAACATCACTTTCTTTAATTATAAAAGTTCAGAACAATTATTTTTAAGTTATAGTTTTGTCACAAAGTTAAACACATTATAAATAAAAAAAATATTATGTCGGCTATAGCTTTAATGAAACGTCAGTTTTCTATTTCTATAAGGTTCCAACACTATTATCAATTTTCAACAGTTCTTCTAATTTGAGTATACAATAAATTTCTCTAGATCTACAAACAAGCTTTGGGAGGAAGGAAAAGTCAAAGTAGAACCTATATCTACAATCTAGGTCAAACCAAAACTAATTAGTTTAAAATAAAAACAACTATAAAAGCACGATAAATTATTGAGCTTTTTTATTAAACTAATTTAGGCCTTAAATATTTGATATAAATTATAAATCTTTGCTTTTTAGCATCAAGGATCATCTAATTCGAGAATTCAAGGGATTTACCTATCTAGATCTAGATTCTAGAGCTACAGAAAAAATAGACTTAAGCCAGCCGTAGACTCTAGATCTAGATCTCTAGCTCTATCTAGATCTAGAATCTATGCCCATAATGAGTTTCTTTACTAAACTATTTCAGGCCTTAATCATTTTATTCAAATCTTTGATTAATGGAATTGGCTGATTTGGGATACAATTTAATTTGAAATAATAGGGCCATTTAACGTAACTCAAGTTTCTTACGCTGACTCTAGTTCTAAGCAAAGTACCCCACTAATTATGCACCTAATCGGTGCCTAGGTAGCGGAGATGATAATGTGATATATACCATGCGGGTGGTACGGGATTGAGACATATCATGTGAATGATAATATTTTTTTTAGATGTGAATGATAAAGCTGCCTATCGGGACTTGGCGGGACTCGGAGCGGGTGAAGTAGAGTTCACCTGTTTCTTTCCTCTTGGCATATGAAGGGATAGTGTGGTCTGACCCATGCTCGGCCGAAATCGGTGTTTTTAAACGATAAAAACATGTTGCCGGGCAGATGAAGTAGAGTTAGGCAGGTTCAGAGTTAACCTGTGACGTTAGCATATAAAGGAATAGTGTGGTCAGACCCATGCTCAGCCGAAATAGGTGTTTTTAAAAGACAGTAACGTTTTGTCTGAGGTGTGACGTCTTGTTGAATGTGGGGTCTGAATTTTTGTGAAGATGTGTGACAGTAGGAAGAGGAAAGGTAAAAAACGTCAAATAAACATAACGTTATTTATGGATGACCCCCAAAACGCACGGTTATTCAAGAATAACGGGTTGTCTAGTATTGTATTAAAATTTCTAAAAAAAGTACTTAAAATAAATTGCAGAAAAAAAACGTTTTAATAACAAGCTTTTATGTAATAATGCACTAAAAAGGAGAAAATAAATAATTTTCTTTAAATATATAATACACTACTATAATAAAGAAAAGCGTGTGTCTCTTCTTAAATATTAGTAGTGGTATCAAATATATAATATAGCGACCTACGCTTTTTTATAGTTATTTAAATAGTAGTGTATTATTATATTTTTAAAGAAAGTAATTTATATTCTCATTTTTTAGTGCATTATTACATAAAAGCTTGTAACTAAAACGATTTTTATGTATTTTTTTCTTACTCGTATCTATTACTGATATAGAAAGCCATAAGATGCTCCGCGATTTATTTTTAAAGCCCCATCGAAACTCTGTGATCATTTTTGGCATAGTAATGGAAGGAGCTTTTTGCTTATTAAAAAAATAATTATGTAGCTTTTAATACGCGTTTTTAAAGATGTTTTGTAAGTTGTAAGAAAAATTATAATCGATTCTATCTTGACAAAGATTGGTAAATATTATATTAGAAAAAATATTATTTCAAAAGTTTTAAAGGAAGTTGAGATTTAACGATGAGACGTCTTGTCTGAACCCCCCCCCCCCCCCTTAAAAATAATTAAGCAATAGACAAATTAATCACTATTTTTTACCTTGTAGTCAGAATGAAACACTTTAGGTGCCGATAACTTTGAATGATACACAAACACTTGTTAGCAACCTGATTGGTGTGGCGTGCAAACACAGAGTGAGCTCGCTGGAGAAATCTGCATTGGTGTGTACGTGTAGCGACTTAAATAGGGTGAGTGGGAGGAGCTTATTGCACAAAAACTTAATAGGGTGAGAGGGAGGAGCTTATTGCACAAAAACTTAATAGGGTGAGAGGAAGGAGCTTATTGCACAAAAACTTAATAGGGTGAGAGGGAGGAGCTTATTGCACAAAAACTTAATAGGGTGAGAGGGAGGAGCTTATTGCACAAAAACTTAATAGGGTGAGAGGGAGGAGCTTATTGCACAAAATCTTAATAGGGTGAGAGGGAGGAGCTTATTGCACAAAAACTGAATAGGGTGAGAGGGAGGAGCTTATTGCACAAAAACTTAATAGGGTGAGAGGGAGGAGCTTATTGCACAAAAACTTAATAGGGTGAGTGGGAGGAGCTTATTGCACAATAACTTAATAGGGTGAGTGGGAGGAGCTTATTGCACAAAAACTTAATAGGGTGAGAGGGAGGAGCTTATTGCACAAAAACTTAATAGGGTGAGAGGGAGGAGCTTATTACAAAAAAAAACTTAATAGGGTGAGAGGGAGGAGCTTATTGCACAAAAACTTAATAGGGTGAGAGGGAGGAGCTTATTGCACAAAAACTTAATAGGGTGAGAGGGAGGAGCTTATTGCACAAAAACTTAATAGGGTGAGAGGGAGGAGCTTATTGCACAAAAACTTAATAGGGTGAGTGGGAGGAGCTTATTGCACAAAAACTTAATAGGGTGAGTGGGAGGAGCTTATTGCACAAAAACTTAATAGGGTGAGAGGGAGGAGCTTATTGCACAAAAACTTAATAGGGTGAGAGGGAGGAGCTTATTGCACAAAAACTTAATAGGGTGAGAGGGAGGAGCTTATTGCACAAAAACTTAATAGGGTGAGTGGGAGGAGCTTATTGCACAAAAACTTAATAGGGTTAGTGGGAGGAGCTTATTGCACAAAAACTTAATAGGGTGAGAGGGAGGAGCTTATTGCACAAAAACTTAATAGGGTGAGAGGGAGGAGCTTATTGCACAAAAACTTAATAGGGTGAGTGGGAGGAGCTTATTGCACAAAAACCTAATAGGGTGAGTGGGAGGAGCTTATTGCACAAAAACTTGACAAATTGCGCAACAGTTTTATCTTTCTATATTAACCCTTGAAGGAACATGTACATATCAAGCAATTTTTTTTACATTTGATTTGATTCACACGTATTGGTTAAAAGACTAGTAGGTTGCAAAACTTTTCTTCAAGTTGATAAATTTTATATTTTTTGAAAGCTTCCTCTATATACGGCAAAGGAGGTTATCCAAACACTAAAAACGATATGCGTTCAATCCATGTTGTTTTCTTTTTTCAATGTATTCACATGCTTTTGTGTACTACAGCGTGTGCGCTGTGTACTCACGTTAGTGTGTGTTTTTGCAAGTTTCAGTCTTTTGCGTTTGAGTGTGTGCGTGTATGTGTTGTATATGTGTGATGAATAAAATAGAAATCTCAACATTCGATTTAGTATCGTGTGCTCGATAAACAAATGTTACATCACAGAGCAAATACTAGCTACAGGTCATTGTCTCGTGTGCATCAGTGCATATTTGAAACTATTGAACCTTGCTGAAATAGTTTGCCTGTGTTGAAGTACAACAACCTTAATAGAAAAGTATTTTGTATGTACGTGTGTATGTCCGTGTGAGCGAGTCTGCATATGTGGGTTTCTTATAGTGCGTGCTTTTAGTTCACACGATTTTATGTGCGTATGTATTTAGATGTGTGTTGTTTTGTTTATCTATCTTTTTGTGAGTTATCTGTGTGCGTAATAGTTTACATTTTAAATACCCTTTTGGAAGTCTGCGGTCTTAGGGTAGATGAAGTAGAGTTCACATGTTTCAGTGATCTCTCTTATGAAGGCATGTCGTGGTTAGCACTATGCCCAGCGTGTATATAATTTATGATTTTAACTTCGAATTAAAAACACAATTTATTACAGTATCCTTACAGGTTATCTAGAATGTATGTAGGATGATGTGTTTTGTGTTTGTGCGTGTGTGAGCACGAGTGTATATATTCATATGAGTTTGCGTGTATTTGTTCACGATTTTTGCAGGAGTGTGATTGCGTGTGTGTATGTTTATATATTTATCTTCGACTATGCGATTGTGTGTGCGTATATGTATGTATGTGTATGAGTTTGCATGTTTTTCCAATTTACGTGTGAATTTGTTTCTGTATTTGCACACGTACGCGATGTTGTATATATTTATGTCGCTACACGTGCACACCAATGCAGATTTCTCCAGCGAGATCACTGTGTTTTGCACGCCACACCAATCAGGTTTCTAACAAGTTTTTGTGTATCATTCAAAGTTATCGGCACTTAAAGTTTTTCATTCTGACTACAAGGTAGTACTTTTTTTTAGAAATTTTAATACAATACTATACAACCCGTTATTCTTGAATAACCGTGTGTTTTGGGGTCATCTATAAATAACGTTATGTTTATTTGACGTTTATTACCTTTCCCCTTCCCACTGTCACACATCTTCACAAAAATTCAGACCCCACATTCAAAAAGACGTCACACCTCAGACAAAATGTTACTGTCTTTTAAAAACACCAATTTCGGCTGAGCATGGGTCTGACCACACTATCCCTTTATATGCTGACGTCACGGGTTAACTCTGTACCTGCCTAACTCTACTTCATCTGCCCAGTGTCCCGCCAAGTCTTAGGCAACATGTTTTTATCGTTTAAAAACACCGATTCCGACCGAGCATGGGTCTGACCACATTATCCCTGCATACGCTAAGAGGAAAGAAACAGGTGAACTCTACTTCACCCGCTCCGAGTCCCGACAAGTCCCGATAGGCAGCTTTATCATTCACATCTAAAAAAAATATCATTGACATGATATGTCTCAATCCCGTACCACCCGCATGGTATCTATCACATTATCATCTCCGCTACCTAGGCACCGAAAAGGTGGAGAATTAGTGGGGTACTTTGCTTAGATCTAGAGTCAGCGTAAGAAACTTGAGTTACGTGAATAGGCCCTATTATTTCAAAATAAATTGTATCCCAAATCAGCCAATTCCATAGCTAATCAAAGATTTGTATAAAATGAATAAGGCCTGAAATAGTTTAGTAAAGAAACTCATTATGGGCATAGATTCTAGATCTAAATAAAGCTAGAGATCTAGATCTAGAGTCAACGGCTGGCTTAAGCAGAGGCGTATCCAGGTTTTCGGTGTAGGGGGAGCGAAAATAGAAAAAAAAGGCGCCGAATTTGTAATCTTCTATATAAGTATATATATATATATATATATATATATATATATATATATATATATATATATATATATATATATATATATGTATATATATATATATATATATATATATATATATATATATATATATATATATATATATATATATATATATATATATATATATATATATATATATATATATATATATATATATATATATATATACATTAGCTGTATGTTATTGCTTCGTTATGATGTAAAATAAATTTAAGGTAGCACTCCGAAGAAATAAAAATCCTTGTAAAAAAATTACATAATAATTCCTTGGACATTAATTAAGACAGGCGAAAAGGGGAAATAATCAATATCTTAATAAAAATATGTATGTCTACACATTTTATTAAAAATATCAAAACAAATCAATAATTACTTAAGAATCTAATAAAGTGAGCTTAACACTATTCGTTTTTACAACAATATTTTGTCTACAATCAGAATTAAATATATTTTTCTCATAAATGCTAAAGTATTACAACATAATGAAAGTTTTTAAAATCAGAGTTGGTATAAAAGCCAGCATTTCAATGTAAATGTAACACATTCGGAATAATAGCCTGCATATAACTAAAATATCGGTCTTACATTTCAGATCATGCACTTTTTAATTAGCTACTGACTTTTTGTGTTCTTTAAAGATATTTTTTTTAACATAATGAGAAGGTATGGGTTAGATCACTTTATTACTCACACACCTTTTACTGGTAATTGCAAAAACAATATTCACAGAGATTTACGTTTCAAAAGCTATGATTCTGGCGGCATGGTACTTTTGTACATCATTACGCGTTTTCCCAAATGTACTTAACAGATCAGATCGGGGTGGGTTGGTGAGGAGGAGGGGTTCAACTTTATTTACCATTTTCCGGTCACTTTAGGTCAATTATCCAACCCAGCGTATACCCAGGTGTTACATTAATTTTGCTCTACACAATTGTGGTGGTGAGGTGGGGGTGGATAACCAACTCAGAGTGAACATAGCGTCAGTTTTTAGGTGACTGTTCTAAACATAGGGGTCATCCATAAATGACGTCACGCTTTTTTTTGACGATTTTTACTCCCCAGCCCCTCCCCTCCGTCACATAACGTCACAAAAAGCCAGACCACCCCCTAAAATGACGTCACACCTTAGCGTACATCCCCCCCTCAAAATTGCAGTTGAAGATTTTTTAAACAGCTATATTTTTTCCAAAATCTTGTCTGAACTCTGTCAAAATAGAGTATTTTAATCAATTGTTATTACAATTTATTAAAACAGTTTTCTAAAACGCAAAATAACGTCTAAAATTCGTTTTCTAACATTGCTTTTTTATAATGCAAAAGTGTGACCATCGCACCATCTGAATCCTCCCCCCTCTCCCCCTCATCACACACCGTCACAAAATTACGGACCCCCTCCCCCCTACGAGTGTGACGTCATTTATGGACGACCCCACATTTATTCAATTCCGCATGTATACTGTATCAATAATAATCATTAAAAAAGTTTTAAAAAACCCACGTTTTCTGATTGAACTAAAAAGTAGAAAATAAATACTATACATCACAATAATGCAAGCGATCACTCTACTATAAGCTATCAAAAACGTGGGGCGCCGAAGTAAAAGTTATATTACTATTGATTAGATAATACTATTGACTTTTATTAGGGAGCTTGTAGAGAGTCAACAGTATAAGAAACTGTAAGAAAAATCACGGCGCCCCACGTTTTTGATAGCTTATAGTAGAGTGATCGCTTGCATTATTGTGATGTATAGTATTTATTTTCTACTTTTTAGTTCAATCAGAAAACGTGGTTTTTTTTAAACTTTTTTAATGATTATTATTTTCTACTTTTTAGTGTTTGTCTGTTTGTTTGCATTAAAATCTTTCTATCGATTTTATCTTTTCACTTTTTTTTGGGTAAACGAAGACAACTCGTAAAAAGACAACTCGTAAAAAACACGTTGTGTGAATACGTTACTGACTAGAACACATCGATTTGAACCCGTGTCGAGTGGGATAGCAATCGTGTGCCCAACCACTCGACCATATCGTCCCCCCCAAACTGGCCACCAGTGGTAATAGTTACCTCCCTAATCCTGTCGCGACGTGGGATCGTTCGCTTCACTGCGCGCGGCGAGAGAGAGGCGAGCTAGGCGTCGCTCGTTTTTTTTCTAATGGCTCGCAGAGGAGAATTATATATATAGATTATATAGCGGTCTAAAATGCTCAATAAAATGTTTCCATTGATCAATTTAGTAATAATATCAATTGAATATTCTATGGTCATCCAAAAGAAAGCTTCCCTGAAAATTTCAGCGCGCTAGCTAACTGGGAAGTGCCAGAAATTTCGATCGCAAGATTGGATTGGAAAGACAAACAAACAAATAAAGAAAAAAAAAAACAGAGAAAGCAAGTTAAAGAAAACGTGGGGAAAATAGATTTAAATAAGTAGCGGATAATTAACTGTGCGATCAGTGTTAGTTTAAATTTAGTTGTTGTTTTTTTTTAATACAAAATATAGCAATATTCAAATATAATATAGATCTAGATCTAGTAAACTAAAATATCAATTAATAGAAAGTTGATATTGTTTTATATAATTTGTAACCGTAATCAAACTGTCATAATACTACTACTTCATCGTGATGACGTATGTTGACCTTGTCAAAATTTCCCCACCGCTATGCAGTTCGCTCATAAGTAAATTTAAATAAGGGTACCGCATTAGTTGTATTTGTGTCTGTATTTGTATTGTAATTTTTTTTTAAATTACACGATTTAAACTGTATATATAAAGTAATTATGTTTGAAGTTTCATATGTAACATTTTCTAATACAATTATTCTTAAGCAAATACATTATACAGTTGCCTTAAGCTTAACACCCCTCTTGCCAAGTGGTAGTGCCCGTAGAGCTTTTTTAAACATTGCAATGCATCTTAATGGTTATATATATATATATATATATATATATATATATATATATATATATATATATATATATATATATATATATATATATATTTGTGTGTGTGTGTGAGCATAAAATTGTTTAATCATTTATTTCCTATCTCTTAAAATATATAGCATGCACTGTATAGAATTTGTGTAGGAAATAGAAAGCCATAACTTACACTTGGTAATGTAACAAGATAAAAGAATCCAAACTTTAAATATACGTATAAGCTTGACACTTTCCCCTGTCCCCTGTGATTTTTCCGGCACAGAACACATGCCAGATAAATATATATATATATATATATATATATATATATATATATATATATATATATATATATATATATATATATATATATATATATATATTATTCATCAGATATATTTGTGAACCCACCTGCGACATTCCATGGTGCGGAGATAGAATCAGAATTTCCACAATGACCCCCAATTTGCTGAGACCTGACATATATATGACAGTAAGTAGACTACAAATAGAAGAAAATAAATAAAAAAGAGGAGATATATAATTGGCCTTACGATAGTAAATGTGTGGTACAAAGTTAAATATAAGTCCATGAGATTGAATGTGAGAGTGTGAAAGTATGAGTATGATTATAATCGTAATCGTAAGTGTAATCGTAAGTGTAAGTGTGAGTGTGAGTGTGAATGTGAGTGTGAGTGTGAGTGTGAGTGTCAGTGTCAGTATGTGTGTCAGTACGAATTTGATTGTGAGTGTTAGTAAATGCAAATACAAATGAAGATGAATGTGCAGATGTAAGTGTATGTGCATGTCCACACGCACTTAGTTAATGCAGGTGCAACGTCAACGTAGACGTAAATGGTTTTGACATATCCCGAACTAGTTTGAATGCAGATGTCCTAGGCATCACAACTCTGCATTGACTGATACGCAACGAGCTAATAAACGTGTTGGAAAGACATTTCGTTGTGAATACGAAGACAGTGAAGGTACGTTAAAATAATCGCTATAAAGCTAATGCGATAGGTAGTGCTTTAGGAAATATTTGGTGGATTAACACAGAAGACTTGAATCAGCTTTGTCAACTAAACCTGCTAGTTCAATAGTCTATTTTTTTAATTTTAGACTAGACCACCCGTCACCTTTGGATAACAGTAGGTTCCGTGGTCATTCATAAATAACATCATGCTTGTTTGACGATTTTTATAATCCCCCTTCCCCTCCATACACATGGTCACAAAAAGCTAAAAAAAGTTTTAAAAAGACGTCACACTCGTCCACGCTATACTTTCTATGCTAAAGAAACAGTTCAGCTCTACTTCAACTGTCCCCCGCCCGTACACATAAAAAATAAGTCACACCTCAGATTAAATGCTTTTGTCTTTTAAAAACATCGATTTCTTTCTACAATATTTTCAAAAACTTTAAACTCAACAAACGAAAAAAATTATTAAAGCTAACGTCAAACTAATAATGATTTAGAACCATTCGCGTGCGTTGTGATTTGCCATTGCGCAATTTCTAGCTTCTATGTGAAGAAATCAAACAGGTGGGGGAGCTAAGGTTTGATTTATATATATATATATATATATATATATATATATATATATATATATATATATATATATATATATATATATATATATTAATGAGCAATAATTCGTTTTAAATTATGTCACTCGATGTGGTCCACATACCTCCCACCCCGTGCTTGTAACATACTGCAAGCTACTGTTGATTTCTTTAAAGCACAAAAAATGCAAAAACTGAGTATTATATTGCCATTGCACATTGTGTATATATTAGCCAGACTGCCATAAACTTATTGTTAATTTTGTCCATCATACAGAGATCCCAAACCCGTGTACGTTAAGTAACTGAAATGTCAAATTCAGCGACTTGAATGATGAGAAACCTGTAAACATAAAAAATTTCTCGTTCATAAACACATCACGGAAGAGGTTGAGTGTGTGGTCAAACTCGACAACATATTGATTTACTAGTCTCTCATTTCTTGGAGTTTATTTTGTTAGACTTAAAGTATTTTCTAAAGTTTATTTTAATGATAACAACATGTTGTGAATTAGACCAAAAGAACCTGAGTTATAATAGTTTTTGTCAATTTTATCAAAATGTGATTTTTAGATAAGATTAATTTTATTTTTCATTTTTAAGCACTAATTTTATTAGACAATTAAATCACATAAATGTGTTTATCTATAAATTGTAATTAGAAATAAATAAAATCTCAAATCCCATTGCCTAGACCTTTGGTTTTCAAATTCTTGTCACTGTACCGACCTGGAATAAAAAATAATTTTTAAAAAAATAAATGTTCAATTTTTTGTTTTCACTAAACCTAGCTTAGATTATGATTTAAAAGAATAATAATCTATTGCTGATTGTGTTATCTTTGTTTGAATGTTACTATTCTTCGTTGTTGCGTCCAAGAAGAATTCGAAATTAATACGATCCAGGCATGGGTATGCCTTAAGTAAGTTTAAGCTGCATACTTGTACTTCTCTACATTGTGAAATTCTGCAATATGCTCTTTAGAGGACAGAAAAGAGTGGCACTAAACATAATACATCAGTTCCTTAGAGATTATCTTAGGAAAAAATTTAGAATCACATTAATTCATCCTACAGCATACACTTGACATACACCAAAACACACATACACACAAAACAGAACACACGAAGTAGATCAAAACTTACACCACCCTGCTGCACACCACATATCAGTACTTGCATTTAACAGCATAATGCAAAACTGTAATCAAAACTGTATACCATGCCAAATGCATTTAGATTTACCTTTGGGGCCATCCATAAATGACGTCACGCTTTTTTTGACGATTTTCACCTCTCCCCCTCCCCTCCGTCACACGTCGTCACAAAAAGTCAGACCCCCCCCCTAAAATGACGTCACACCTCAACCTACAACCCCCCCTCAAAATTGCAGTTGAATTTTTTTTAAACATCGATATTTTTCCCAAATCTTGTCTAAACTATTACAATTTATTAAAACAGTTATCTAAAACGCAAAATAACGTCTAAAATTCGTTTTCCAACATTGCTTTTTTATAATGCAAAAATGTGACGTCGCAACCTCTGAACCCCCCCCCCCCCTCCCCCTCATCACACATCGTCACGGACCCCCCCCCCCCTCCCCCCTACGAGTGTGGCGTCATTTATGGATGACCCCTTTATCCTGAAAAGATTCCTGCAAAAATATTTTTCAAAGGTGTGGCGCCCGGCAGTAGGGTGCGATTTTGTGATCTCAAAGGGCCACCTACCACCCACCACCTACCACCCACCACCTACCACCAACCACCAAATACCAACCACCAACCAGCAACCACCTACTACCTACCACCTACAACCTACCACCTACCACCCACAACCTACCACGCATCACCCACCACTTACCACCTACCACCTACCAACAAGTTTCCCCGGGAGTCAGTGGTCAATGAGAGAGCCCGTCGTCTTCCCCGAAACAATAGTTTTATATCGAAGACAAAGCCCAAATGCATATATCCTAATATACAAAAGCCCATGTTCGCACCTCTCTCTCTCTCTCTATCCGCAACATATTTTCCGAGGGTAAAAGATCAGCACCTTCTACTATATATGGAGAACTTAGTGATACGGACTTTGGTTGAAAATAATGTGTTAGGTAAATTAAATGTGGAAACTAAATTGTATTTAAATTTCTAATCCAGACGAACATGTGACGACAAATCAACAAGATGAAAATAGATTTTCCTCTTCTTATATTTATTCTTGTACTGGACTCGTGTGCACCCTTTCACCAAGACGAAAAAAAAAATCAGACTAACTCACACACAATACACAGCAAACAGTCTCTACACAAAAACGTCACTATCACACTATACGCGTCACATCATTTATACGTTCAACTTACGTGCGCACCAATATTCACTAGCACAAGCCTATGTTGAGGACATGCAAAATAACAGTGTGTATAAGCGTCCTAATTTGTATGTGCGAAAGTGTAAGCGTGTGTTTTCGTGGGAAATAAACAAATAAGTTTGTGCGTGATGTGTATATATCGAGCGTGTGATATGTGTGTTTGTATTTAGCGTATATATTTGTGACAATGTATAGGCCTACATGTAATTGATAGTTTTAGTATTAGTGTGTATAATTGTGCATTTGAGTTTTTAGATGTAAACGATTTGGTGAGCATGTGTATGTGTGTTTGCATGAGAGTTTTTCTCATCGAGTGAGCGTGTGTATGTGTGTTTGGGATAAATAGGAGCGTGCTTGTTCTGCGCGAGCGTGCGTTCTTGACAGTATAGTAATATATGTAGTGAACACTAGTGTGGGAATGCGATTTTACGCGAGTGTGTTAATGTGTGTTTGTAAACGAGGGTGTGATTTCGTGCAAGTGTGTGTTGTATGTGTGTACATAAATATTTTCGTGTTTGCCTTCGTGTGTGGATGTGATTGTGCTAGCGTTTGTGTCCGTGGGTTTATGTTGGCAATAAAGTTTTGAATGTGTACGTGTACATGTACGTGCATGTGTATGTGCATATGCATGTGTTTGTGCATGTGCATAGCATGTGTTTGTGTATGTGTATGTGTATGCGTATGGGTATGGGTATGGGTATGGGTATGGGTATGGGTATGGGTATGGATGTGGATATGGGTATGGATATGGATATGGATATGGATATGGATATGGATATGGATATGGATATGGATATGGATATGGATATGGATATGGATATGGATATGGATATGGATATGGATATGGATATGGATATGGATATGGATATGGATATGGATATGGATATGGATATGGATATGGATATGGATATGGATATGGATATGGATATGGATATGGATATGGATATAGATATGGATATGGATATGGATATGGATATGGACGTGGGCGTGGACGTGGACGTGGATGTGGGTATGGGTATGGGTATGGGTATGGGTATGGCCCAAATTTCTAAATAAAAATACTGTTAGTAATACTGTTTGCGTATAGAGTTTAAGTAGACGAATCTGATCAAATGCAGTAATATATTATAGGTTATCTAGATCTGGTTAATGTAGATTCTAGATTCTCTGTTAAGTACATGATTTAGTAGCAATAGATCTAGTACAACCACACTATTGTAGCAAACGTGAGACCACTTAACTCCTACAAAACCCACACTACAACGGCTAATATAATTCATGGGTAATAACCACTGCTGTTCTTAGATCTCAGCCAATCTGGGTAGCATGTTACACAATTTAAGACCCTTATAATCCAGCAGGTAAGTGATCAGACACATTAATACTGATGTTCAACCCTCATGATGGCCAGCCCCCACCTTTTTCTAGCCCACAATAAAACCAAAGAGGAGTCAGTACCACTGCCCTTCCCTGAAAATTTCTCACCTCCGTGATACCCAGCCCCACAGAGATAGTATCTATTATATAATTTTGACCCTCAGTGACAAGCAGGGAGAACAAAGGGGAAAGTCCCACTGCTCTCCCCTCAACATTTCTCACCTCGGTGTCATGTTATGTCATTTATAGCACACGTGGCTTATCAGGGGAAAGCTACACACTAGTATACTAGCTACACACTAGGTGCCTAAACTACTAGACTGTAGGCCCTATGTAGACTTGCAATTGTATCAATTGTAGACTGGGTTCATTGTTATTATTCTAAACCATCTCATTTATAATGTTTCTGGCTTGATTTGTTTCTTTTATAAACAGTGGATTTTTTTAAAAATTAGCCTAATCATTAACCAAATAATAATAATGTGGTTATTTGTTGTTGGCTGGTGTGATCTAGATTCTACTACTAGGCTACATAAACTTAGTAGACCAATTACTAGATATGCATTTGAATTTAATTTAACTCGGTCCAGTATCAGATACATATTGCTGTAGAAAGACACTAAGTAGGTAGGCCAATTTATTAAAGCCTTCTACTACAATAATATCAAATTTTTACAATTTAATTTAAATAGCAGATTCTAGATCTAAGTCGAGTCATACAATCTATTTAAATCTCAGAAAATTTCGTTTGCTAAAAAAATTATTAGATTATAGAGCGAGATTTTAGATCATAGAGACAATTAAATGCATTATTAGGCCTATTATGGCTACTTTTGATTTATTATGTGTGTATTTTGAATCGAATGTAGATCTAAATTTTGTAATTAAATTTAAGTAAATAAGTCGATTCTAGGTCTACTCAGCGGAGCCAGTCACCCTAAATCCAGAATCTAGATCTGTGGTCCGAATTTTGTTTACGCCATGTTTAGAGCTAGATTCTAGATCTAGCTATTAAAACACTATTATTAGGCCTACTTTTAGATCTTATTATTACTTTTGACTTTGTCTTTTACTATTAGTATTTGTGAAGGTCGAGCATATTTTTTTTATTAATAGTTATCTTTTATAATTAAAATGAAGTTTATTATTTTACTGTCCTTACCTGAAACAAAGTGTCGAGAACAGATTCGCATGTTATGTATTGCCGCTGCTTCACTCACACCGCTGCGATAAATATTGGCTAAAAGTTGACGGCGTCTACGTTCTGTTAACTGTCGATCTCTATCATCTTGGTTTAATATATCTATTGGCAGTCGAAATAAAGGAATCCCTTTAGATCTGCCACTTCGAGTATCACAACCTTTCACCGCACAGATCACCATTTTGAATGTAGATTTGTAAACCGCGATGGGGGATGTTTACATTCACGAACGGACGTGGCGTCATATGAAAGGACTCTATTAGATCTAAAATGCTCATCAAATAATGGAGGCGAGCGAGTTGACGAGATTCCTTCCATAATGTTGTTGACATGGAATAAAAACGTGCTTTTTAGATTTAGACCGTAAAAAACAAATAAAAAATAAAAACTTAAGCCTAAAATTAATTTAGAAATTTTATATTTTTAGAATAAATGCTATAAAAGTTGCAAATCTAGAGAACTTGAAAATAATTTGTTGAGTTTAAGGCTACATTTCTATTTATTTTCATCAAGCCTAAGTTATAACCGGATGTTTCACTTTCGTAAGACAAATATTGATTGGCTGTACAGTAACTTAGCGATCGAGAACTATTTGTTTACAAAACTTTGCAGATCAAGTTTTTAAATAACAATGCAAATTTAAAACCCCATGACCTAGCTTTCTATTTTTAGCTTACAATGTGTACAATAAAATCTATGGCGGCCTATCCAATAACAGGATGCCATTGTTTATGTCGCCATTACACGTGAAAACCAAATTGTTTTTGCTTTTTTTTAAATTTTTATTTAGTTACCGAAAATTTTAAAAACATCAAATACATCCAATCTTTAGTAAAGTCCGAAAAAAACCAGACAGACAGGATTTTATAACCATATTAATTGTAACTACGCCGTGCAAGATTTTTAAATGAATTTATACACCTCTCAAATACCTTTGAGACTTTTCTCGCTCGTGTCCATTTGCTTTGTAGCACGCTAAGGACATCAATTTTGAAAGATTCGCTAAGGTTTTCGAAAACATTTGAGAAATTGAATGATTAATTAATAGGTGATTGACTTTTACGTTAAATGCTTAGGGCCTAAATTTATACAGTGGACTAATTTCATATCAGACAAACATTGATGGAATATTTGCAAACTTATTACTCGCAAGGTTATTAGAACTGCAAGGGCTTTCTTATAGTATCAATCAAATATTATATTAAATTACTTTCGCAATTAATTTTTACAATTTCAGTACAATACAAAACTTAATTTATAACAACATATCTATTTAAAAGAATGCTATACTATATGATTTTTGTTTTTTTTTTCTTAAAAATAGTATACAAAATATTTAAAAATTATTACCTCCCCTGTTCATAGACCAAATGACATAATAGAGCTCACATAAAGAGAATTTCACGCGCATTCACTTTTTGGCCCTCGTCGAGGGCTTTGAGTGAAACCGACAGGTTTGCCTTACGGCCTAGCCTTTACCTAAGAGCATGCCTGATGTACAGAGGGTAAGTACCCTGAAAGTTTTGTTGAAATTACCATCTATTTTTCCCATAAAATACAAAGATTACATAGAGAAATACGACTGGTAAGTTTTTTTCCCGGAAATGGCGCGTTTTTTTTTCGTGACACCCCTAGGCGTTCTCCTACCACCTCACAAAATTTTAAGGGGGGGGGGGCGTCGGACAAACGTTTTTTCGTAATATAGCCCATATAAGGCGCCGGTCAGTCGAGGTCAGTTTTGACCCCCTCTACGTGGACTTGTTGGCCAACAGGCACCTGCTCTAGTGTTCTTTCGCCTCAAGGCAGACTCATGACAAATTTGAAGCGCCTGCGGCGCCGGGAAGTGCTCTATCGGGCACCCGACAACTTTGCTTTATATATATAGATTTATTCATAGAGATGGAGAGGAGAGATTAGATGGATGGATGGGTAGTTGACAACAAACAAGTTACAATAGATAAAAAAAAAAGACATTCTAATTAAACATCTATATTTTGTGTATACAAAAAATTCAAAACAAAAGCCCTCATAAAATAGAGATTACTTATAAAGTAAATAATTCAATACATTTCCATATGAACATCAGAGTTGCACACTGATGTGTACTCAAAACTGAAACCAGCACAGGGTCAGGAAAAAAAATACAAACATTTCATTACCACCAATTATTACTAAGTTTGACTAATTAAAATGAGTATTTGACCACTAAAGAAAGAAAAGTTGGAATTCAGTATTTGCCACTAATTAAAATCTATTTTTGGGGTAAATTTGGTCAACAATAGGGCTGGTAAGTAGGTCACCAACCAGTTCTATGGCTCGGTAAAACCTGCATGAGCTATAGAACTGGTTGGTGACATACTTGTCAGCCCTATAGAAAACTTGACACTTAGGGTATATTTAGTCAGCAACAGAAAATGGCCTCTTTTTTGGGGTATATTTGGTTACAATTTTGAAAACTTTACCACTAATCAAAGGTATATTCAACAAGCAATAGAAAACTGTGGCTAGACTGTCAAAAATGGAGTATTTGTCATTTATTACTTATGCAAAGGTTATTTATTAATAGAATATGCAGACATTAAGGGAGCATTCAGTTGCAGTTTTATGGAGGGAATAATTATAAACAGTGGCTTGTCATTAATGGAGTTTTGGTCACTAGTGGTCAATAATTGAGGGTGAGTTGGCTACTCACTGAAAACTGTTTAATAATTAGTCTCAAGTTGAAAGTAAAAACAGGAAGTATAGTTCCCCTTCTAAGCATGATGTTCTATGGGGCAAGAAAAGTAGAGTTCACCTATTTCTGTGACCTATACATATGAAGGGATAGTGTGGTCAGCACTATGTCCAGCCACCTTTACTTTCTCTACAGCGAGTTAGGTACCCATCAGAGCTGGGTGGATTTTTAGAGCAGATAAAGGAGAAATACCAGACAACACAGCTGAAATTTTAACTATGGTAGCTGAATATAAATCTCAGACCTGGAATCACAAGTTACCACACAAAAAAAACAACAACTTAAACTACTTAACACAAACAATTATTTCTATTGTCATGTTACTACCAAACCTAATCAAAATATCAGAACCTGGGTGTCAAAGTCATTACAGGCATGATTATATTCAAGTAGGCAGCCCTGATCTGTGATTGTGGGCAGATTGTGTGGACACAGGTTGCAAATATGTCATTAACTCCTGGTAGTTTTGGTCACGTATTGATGGAATAATGGCTCACTGATGGTCAAAGTCTTGAAAACTTGTCAATTTCTGGTACACTTGGTCACTGATGTGTGGTCAAGTATTGATGGAATAATGGCTGAGGGTCAACGGCTTTTAACTGAAAACTTCTCAATGTCTGGTACACTTGGTAATTGATGGGTGGTCACGTACTGATGGAATAATGGCTCACTGATGGTCAAAGGCTTTTAACTGAAAACTTCTCAATGTTTGGTACACTTGGTCACTGCTTTTTGAAGTAGGAGAACATGGAGGTTTGTTTCCCTTTACTTGGAGATACACTTTTCTTAGGGACCTATAAGTGGAAAAAAGATTAATTATAGTAACAGCTGGTATGTGAACTAATGGTTATTAGGACAATACATGGAAGAAATATGAAATTAAAACAAGTGTGTAATATGGTGGTATTTTTTTTAAAAACATTAATACAAATGGTAGTATGAAAGATGCAAGAGTAGTAATTATACATCAGCGAGTGTAGTGTACTGATAAAGTTAGAGGAAAGTTTTCTATTTTTATGACATAATAATTTCACCATTTCCAGAATAAGAAAAATAAAAATTAATATATTCTTAAAAAACTGCGAGTGATCTCTCCTAAACTTTCTCAACTATTCCTGTATAATACTACAGGGGATGGCAGCTCAGGATATAGACATAACTTTTAATCAATTCTTAAATACTTAAACTTTTTAAAAAAGAAAAGAATCTCATAGAAAAAAGAGTTCTGCACCAAGTGGACAGCAAACAATGTGTGTATAATAGTGCTCAACAGTACTTTGTAAATTCATATGTGTTTTTTGAGAAATTGGAAATAGTGTCAAGTACTACTTCCGGTAAACGGAAATTACTCAAAATTTGACAGAAACAGGGAATTAGATCTTTTACTTAAAAGTGAAATTTCATCTATCAGAAACAGTACTCAAGTTAAAAGCTTTCAAATTATAAGCTTTTGAAAGACCCAAAGTAGAATAAATTCCACTTCCGGTTACCAGAAATCGCTGAGAAATAGATACAGAACTACAAATTTGATGTAATACTTATATATGAAATTTCCTCAACCTAGCTGTACTGTAACAGTACTCAAGTTATCATGTTCAGACACACACACAAACAAAATTTCAAAGTTAAGTTATTTATTAATTTTTCACTGATAAAAAATGCACTTTTGTTGGGAAAATTAATGCTAATTTTTTTTTTTTTTTTATTCACACAAAAGAAAATACATCCATTTTCACAGCCAAAATCATAGTTTAAAATTATATTATAATAAACTATATTTTGTTGGTTCCCTATTTTGTAAGCCTTTTACAAAAATAAAATTCTAAAACATACAAAATCAACCATACAGAACACTCAAAATGGCCACTAGCAATATCATTACAAAGATATGCTATTTAAACTTAGATTCGACAAAAGAACACGATAAATAGAAAATAGAAACTTACAGCTTTAGATTTAGCCTGTGCTTTTGGTGGAGGAATCTTCTTGACATCTGCTGCCGGTGTAATTTTTTCATCAACCTTTGCGGCTTCTTCTAGGCCAGAATCATCAGAAGCACTTTCCCATTCATTCGCTTTGGACGTAACTTTAAAAAAAGTTAATTTCAAAATATCAATATTTTGTTTTTACAAACTACATACAACAGAAAGACAAAGCAAAATTTTAAATCTACATCGTGCTAGTATATTACTAACTACATCTCTATCATAAAATTTGATTATGTATTTTGGTGATAAATTTGCATCACTTAAATAGGCCATCTAAATTAAAATTTAAACTTCATTAGTATATAAAACAAAATAAATATGTATCATATCAATATATCAGTTACACACAAAATGCTACTCTAGTTTGCCAATGGACATATAGAAGTTTTTTTTCATTTCATAATGCAAAAAAAAACAGGACTTTGTTCCTTTAAAAAACTACTTACCCATAAAACCATCCTCGTCTAAATAATGTTTCGTCACTACTTTCATAACCCTTTTTCTTTTTCTAGAGCTACCATTTGTCTTTACAGCTTCTACAGCCTCTTTATCCTCTTCCTCTTTTTTCATCTCCTCCTTACTACTAGCTACATCTTCTTCTTTCACTTCCTCCTCAATCTCAATAGAACAATTTATAATATCCGGATCTTCTTCGTCTTCTGAAACTAAACAGTCACAACATTTTTTTTTTACCACTGCCAGTACTGTGAGACCATTTAACAATCATCTAAAACTAAGATCCAACACCAGGCGTTGTGTTATGGTGTGCTTAATGTACGAAATTAACCATAAGGTAACCAAGCAATAAATAATTTTATAATATCACACAACCAATCAGCATAATGATAATTGTCTACGTTGCTCATCCAATTTACTTTTAAAGAAATGGACTGATAACTATTTGAATCTAGATCTTCACCTCGTAGGCTACTTCTAAAACAAAACAATACAAAAACGCAGACAAAATTCAGAGAATGGTGTCCCTTTTTTTTTTCTCACCATAGCGGTTGACGATGTATGAAATGTACTTATTTCTAGAATAATTTTTTAATCTAAAGGGTTTTCTTTAAAAAAAAAAACTTTTCTCGTACAGCTGAAAGAAAAAAGAGTAAAAAAACAAAAAAAACTGTCTCTCAAATAGTCAGATTGTGTCCAGCCATTTATCTCCAACTCCGCAGGTACTGTCTCAACTTTACGTTTCACATTTTACCCACATTCTAACAATTCCAAAAATAAATAAGTGTGCATAATTCATTATTTTATGACTAAAACCTCTCACTATTTTTCAAGACAGAGAGTAGATTTAAACTTAATTCTTACCCCTTTCTTCTTCCTCTTCGTCACTGGAGTCAAACAGATCTGTTCGAATTCTGCGCCTCTGTTTGCCGACAGGAGCTTCATCATCTAGCACATTATAAACAGCATAAAATTAAAAACATTAAAATTAAATTTTAAATAATACAGACAGAGAATTTTATGTAAGAAAATGATACTTGATGAACATGTTTGAATTGTGATTAAAACTACCACTCAATGCTTATCCAAATTTTAGAAATCTTTTCTTTTTAAATTATGGTTAAGTAAAGATACCTGAGTTATTTTTTCCTTTTTTAATTTCTTTTTTTCTGAAAAAAAAAAATACCAACAGATGAGCTCTATAAACACATAATTAAAATTGGAAGAAATATCAAAATAATCACCAACATTACAATAAGGATAAATCTACCTCATATCAGAAAGTGGAAGTAGGGGCACATAAATCTGATCTAGTGCTAAATAAATTGAAAAAGACTGAATTTCATGATAAATTTTTTTTAATTATCTATTAAAAAAATAAACAAGTGCAATAGGTTACATGATAATCTTTGATCCGTTTAATGCAATTTTTTTATATCCATATTTATAAACTCATGCTTTCAAAAAAAAAAGTTCATCTCAGGCATATTTGGAGAAAAGTGATGCAAAAAAAATTTTTTATTTGAAATAATTTTTGTCAGTGCTTAAATAAAAAGTTCAAGGACTTTGACTACTGTGGTAGTGAACTTACTTTTTTTTAGGCTCATTTTCTTTTTTTGACTCTATCACAGTTGCCTTGGGTTCGATCTTCTCTTTTGTAGTTGCTTTGTTGGTTGTTTGTTTGTTAAAAAGTGCCATTACTCCACCTTTTTCTTCTACTGGCTTGGGCTGAAGGATTGTTGGTTATAAAATGATAATTATGAATTTACCTTTTTTTTTGCAATTTTTAAAGCTATTTAACTGAAAGCTTGATAAAGGGATATAACATAGGTGAAGGTAAAATGTAGAGTCTAGTGAACAGATGAGGTAAAAAAAAAAGTTTAAAAAGTGAGAGCTAATAAGGGCATTAATTGGACAGCAGAATAATACACATTTCTGATATTGTTTTAGATTATAACTTAAAATTTTTAACACAAAATAGTTCAGAATGGTGCAGAGCATTTAAAAAACATAATGACTAAATTGATCTCTGTACACTTCTTTTCACTAAAGCCTTTATCAGAACACCTAAGGAAAGATGGGATGCACCTTTTTATTATTACTTGCAACTACAGGTTGGTCAACTTTAGCACTGACAGCTGCAGAGTTCTCGTCTTTCTCTGACTTCTTGTTGACTGTTGCGAACATGCTTGCAATGCTTCCCTTTGGTTCTTTCTTGGACGTGGCTTTTGTAGACGACGTGATTGTTGTAGATGGGGGTTTGACAGCCTCTGCAGATGTTGATACCCCATTTTTTTCAACCTTTGTTAAATAATAAATATAATCTGTTATAAAAGCATATATAACAGTTATGTGTAGTGTTAGTTCAATGAAGGTAGGAGTCAAATGGTTAAGAATAAAAAATGTTTGGTTTCAGAGGTTTGGTTTCAGTATTAGTAATGTCTGTTAGAGGAGACGGAGCGGTCTAGCAGTAGAGAGCTGGACTGCTAACCCGTAAGTCTCTAGTTCGAATCCGGGTTCAAGTCAGTAGACGTCCCTGAGTCCAGAAACAAGTGAACTCTACTTCACTTGCCCTACAGACCGTCAGGTTTGAAAGGGAACTTTACATTTAATGACGGTTAACATTTTTAAGCTAACATTGTGTTTTAATAATTTGGTTTGTAAAAATTTCTTAACAGATCATGCAAGATTTTTAATGTCTAACATTTAGTTTAAGTTAGTTTTTTTTTTTAAATTCTAACCAGATCATGTTTAAAGACAGAAGTTGTATCTATTAACAAGGAAAGACTAAGACTAGGAAGGTTATGTACTTTTACTAGGGCAGCAAAAAGTTAAAAATGAAAAGCTAGGCTCCGACTCTAAACCGTCAGTACAGCAAAAGTATTAACAAGCAGAGACAACACAATGTTTAACATTTACAAATAACTTACCTTTATCTTTGCCAATGGTGTTTCTATTGGTTTTATACATGGTTTCACGGCTTCTCTTTTTGTTGCATGTGAACATTTTATACTGCTTAAACTGAGATACAATAAAACATGACCAGAGTTTAAAATACTTTTTTAAAAAACACAATGCTAATGATCTTAACAAAATAATAGTAAAAATAAACTTTGATATTAGCTTTTGTTAAACCAGCTTACATATTTTACTTTTAAAATTCTTAATCAAGGGAAAAATACTACAGGTAAAGAAACTAGTAATACCAGAAATAAATTTATTTAAAAAAAATTAAAATATCACTAAAACAGTACCTTTGACATCTACTTAAATTCTGTTTAATAATTTCATAATCTGTCATGTATAATGGTGTGTAATCCTGCCAAAAAATACAAATACTTGTAAGAAATAAAATTCTAAACTGTTATAACTGTAGTCCCTTATCTCATAATCAACAAAATGTTTTAGTAAAAACAAACAACATAATCAATATACAGTACATCCTGATTTCAAAATTGCCTTGAAAAAAATGTATCTTTAAATACCTTGAGCTTTGATCTCTGTACACTGTAGATATGACAACTTGTGACAACAGATAGCTCAGTTTTCACCTCATCAATGTGTGCTTCAGGTACAACAACACACTTGTGCATCTATGTGTGTATGAAAATGCATAAAACATATAAATATTATACCCGTTATACAAATATGTGGGTGTGGCTAATCAATAATTATGTCACAGGGTAAATTGCTAGGAATAACCAAATGATATTTATTTTATTTAAATTGACAAATAAAGTAATAAGCTACATTATTATCATTTAGCATCTACATCACTATACTAAAAAAAAAATATTTTTAAATATAAAAATAATTATTGTCCATTTTTATTTACACAACAAAACAAGACTGAAGTAAATCAATTAGAATGAAAAAACTGATCACAACTAGGCTGGAATTAATTCAATTCAGACCAAAAAAAATATAGTCTACTTACAGGCTCTCCATTTTTATCCACACCATGACCTGCAACAAAGTATGTGACATTAAAGTCACTGTCTTTATCTTTGCTGCGTTTATTTGTTACAAATGTGTAGAGTGCCCTATAAATAAAAATAAAAATGTATTATCCTAAACATTTCGTCAGTATAGACGTGCTATAACAGGAAATATAATTATAAAATACTTAGCCAAATGATAATGAAACTATTTCCAAGATATTCAACAATTAAATAGTTAAATATAGGCCTACTTATTTAAAGTAGGGGTAAAACTCCATTTTAGCGTATTTTATTCTCCACTTCTTGTTTACCTCCAGTTGAGCTTATTTTATTATAATAATCTAAACACACAAAAACATTAGGAAAACACAATTTATTAATTTGTATTGTATTTTTGTTTTAACAAATGAATAAAAGTGAACAAAAAAAAAAGAGACTGACTTTGTTTTAGATTTTTATAATTTACTTTTGTCAAAACTTGAGAAACATCAAATTTAGAATACTGAATGTGCTATGTTCGTGTGTCAGTTAAAATTTTCATGGCAATGGGTGAAGTACGTAAACGTAACTCACAATTGCAAGGTGGTTAAGTTTGTATTGTTACAAGTATCTCCCAGGCATGATACTATAAATAAATATTTATGAACTTACAATGACCCCAACACTGAGGCCAACACAATTTCAAACAGCTATTGCCTGAGCTATGATGTATGCTCATAATTAAAGTCAATGTGAACTCACGGTGAACTCGCGACCGTGTGAGGATTTTTCTACCACTGACGATCACAACACGATATTTAGTTGGAACAGTTCTAATGCTTTTTTATGTTGTTTTTTTTTACCTTTTTATAATAAAATACCCTCAACTGGAGGTGAACGTGTAGCTGGGAATAAAATACGCTAAAATAAAGTTTTACCAAAGTAGGCTATAGCAAAAAGAATTAAGATACATCAGCTAACATCATGATACTTACTTCTTTGCTTCATTGATATTAAGATTTAGCATTAAACTCAGCCATTTACAAGTAACCTGTGAAGAAAGTAAACTTTAGTAAACATAGGCTCAGTCATTAAGTTTCCGTTTAGGCCCTAAATAATATAATAATAGGCCTAATTAATACTAATTATTACCTAATAATTAAATAATAAATAGGGCCTAACTTTTTTTAATAAGCCATCTCTAACAGTAACACTGTAACACACTACGAGACTACACAGTACACACACACTGACACACAGGGGTGACAGTAACAGCACCATCTTTATTTTTTTTAGGCCTACTCTTTTACTCTTTACTTTAATCTTTAGGTAATCTATCGTTTTGGGTACGTAAAATCGCTCGCGGCTATTTATGTACGAAAACGTTACCTCATTGTCAAGGCTTTAATAGAAGTATATTGTCATACTTTTGTGTCAAATATTATAGATAAATGAATAATAAACCTAAATCAATGGCTAAATATATCGATATAGGCCAGAAATTAACTTTAAACAGCAGTGTCTGAGAGCAAGATTTGCTATATAAACAGCAGCCATTTGTAAAATAGAGTGACTTCCCCCTGAATCTGGCGCTAAAAGCTTATAAAAATAAAACTCAGACAAGATGGCTGCTATAGTAAATGAGCATGGTTGCATCTGTTGGAAACATCGCTAGTCTTCATTTATTACGGAAAAGTTTTAATTCAATTGTTTAAAAACAGGTACATAAATGAATCAAGGAAACATTTTTGAATTTTTTAAAACATAAATTCTCCTCAAAATGTGAAATAATTATTAAAATTTAAGGAGTCACCTGTTTTTCACATTACAAATCGCGGGCGATTTTACGTACCCAAAACGATAGATTACCAATCTTTATGAGTAGGCCGTTCGATTCACAGCTTCCGGGTTTGTTGTTTTGAAGCCATCTCACGGCTCATGCGCTTACTCAAAATGGCGACCAGTTTCGCTTTCACTAAACGGTAGAGGGATAAAACTAATAATAACGAGGCCATCGTTAATTTTAGACATCGGAACTATCCGTTTCTATTTCAGTCTGTTATTTAAGAATTCCCAGATGTACTTTTGACCTAATTTCTTTATTTGTATTTAACGAGGCCGTCGAGAGAAAGTCACGCTTACTTAGCTTGCGTTTCAAGTCGAATAAACTAAAGCAGGTGCGTTATCCAATAACTTTTTTATTAGACCCAATTTTTATAACATTTTTACTATCAAATAAAAATAGAATTGTTTAATATAATTAGGCTGACAACAATGCTTTTCATGCTGTAAGTAATAATGCCATTTTATTATATTCTTGTTTGGTGAAAACGAGGCGCGGGAAAATGTGTGCCGCGTAAGAATCCAATCATTTGGCTAGATTTATGACTGTTTTTTATGTCACACCTAAAAATAGAATGTTTACGCTTTCTTCGTTGATGATCGTTTTTATTATTTTTTAAATTGAAAGTATGAATTATTAGTTAGATTGCAGATTTTGTAACTTGGTATACTTACCCTTTATCAATTTTAAAAACATAGCATGCTGATTGTAAACAAATATAGTCATAAAACACAGAAATATAAAGTTATAATTGCGATGTGCCACACCCGGGCCACACCCCCTCAAGAAAGCATGTGTTTATTAAGCTGTTTATCTTACTTTACAACTGTAATTAAAATTAATTTTCAAATTTTTATCACTTATTGGGTAAGAATAAGCACATGTTTACCAAAAATAAAAAAAAATAAAAAAGCAAATTCTGTTTTAATGAAGGTCACGGGTGAAGTTTTTTTGGTAATCTATCGTTTTGGGTACGTAAAATCGCCCGCGACTTGTAATGTGAAAACCAGGTGACTCCTTAAATTTTAATAATTATTTCACATTTTGAGGAGGATTTATATTTTTTAAAATACAAAAATGTTTCCTTGTTTCATTTATGTACCTGTTTTTAAAGAATTGAATTAAAACTTTTCAGTAATAAATAAAGACTAGCGATGTTTCCAACAGATGCAACCATGCTCATTTACTATAGCAGCCATCTTGTTTAAGTTTTATTTTTATAAGCTTTTAGCGCCAGATCAGGGGGAAGCCACTCTATTTTACAAATGGCTGCTGTTTATATAGCAAATCTTGCTCTCAGACACTGCTGTTTAAAGTTAATTTCTGGCCTATATCGATATATTTAGCCATTGATTTAGGTTTATTATTCATTTATCTATAATATTTGATACAAACATATGACAATATACTCCTATTAAAGCCTTGACAATGAGGTAACGTTTTCGTACATTAATAGCCGCGGGCGATTTTACGTACCCAAAACGATAGATTACCGTTTTTTTTTTCCTTCTGTCACGTTCAGTGGAGGGTGCCACAGGCTGACCTGACTTTGGAATTTTTTTCAGTAATAATGACTTTGCACAGAAAGTTAAAATATGCTAAATTTGCTTAGTTTACTAGTGTTCTAGCTATTATTGATACATTTTTAATAAAAAAAATCATTCTGTAATTCTCATCAAAAAGCCTACTTTATGAGGCAACCATTATTTATTATTATTATTAATTTATTATGGATTGTAGTAAGGACTTGTAATGAAGGAGTCAGTATAAAGTATAAACTGTACACTTAAGAAAAAAAATTGCTGATGCTTACTATTTTACTGTCGTCAACAACATATTCTTCTATGTTTTCTTGCACAAGTTCACTATCGAATTCCGTCGCCATTTTTTCCCGTACGAACTTTGTTCGCGCTATGTTAGGGTAAAATGTTCAACTGGCAAAAAAAAAAGGATTTAGTCCTAGATAATCTAGATTCTAGATCTAGGCTTGTTTTCGTCTACTTTTAAAAATTATAATTTATGTTCATCTATCTTAGAGACTTTTCAGCGAAATATTAAATAGGCTCTAAATGAATTTGTTATTAGATCGAATGCCTACAAAATATTTTGTTGACTAGGCTAAACAAAAATAGCTTCATGATTTTCCGATCAATGTTTTTATGTCACCATAAAAACAAATATTGTTAATAATAGATCGCAGTCTATCTTTTTGTTTCGATCGGTGTTTAATTAGGCTGTTGCTCGTATTTTTCAAACTCCACTAATTTCAAGTAAAATTATACTACAATAAAACAGGATTTTTTTCCCTACACATTGATACCAATTTTGTGTCTCTAGCTTAATTAGGAGCTAAGATATGGCCTTTTAAAAATTTGTGGGCGTGGCTAAAACAGCTTAGACCTTCGTCATTCAAGTCAATGTTACATAAGCAAAAAAGTTGGCACCGATGGTTTTTTCATTGCATCATCACGGATTCGCATTTTTCGAAAAATTAAAAAATTATAATTTTATTGCATCATCCGGGATTCGCATTTTTTTTAAAACTAAAAAATTATAATCAAGCTTAAAGTCTAAGTTATACTGGACTGGATGTGATTTGAATGAGTAATTTAATGCCATTCATATATTATTATTGACTTATTACTCCGTGTAAAAAAAATAATGTAGAGCTAGGTTTAAAATAAACTAGATCTAGTTATTGTAAATCGATTTATTAATATTTAATACTATTACTACTATTATTATATAATAGAAATGCATAAGCACATATTACTGCACAAGTTCTTTATATCTAATTGTAATGAACGATATTACTTGGGTAGATGAAGTAGAGTAGACCTACATACACTACATGATAAATTGAAGTATCAACTGGTTGCCTTTACGTTACTTTCTCAGCCCCCCCCCCCCCCACTTACTTGATATTCAGTGTCTATATCAGGAGGCCATAATAAAATTATAGAACAAAATAAAATAAAACAGCTGTCAAAGTGTGTACCAGTGTTTATTACTACTAAACTATGCAATGTAAATTATTAGAATGTGAGAAACACAGTATTAAAATACAGTAATCAGATTACCACATGAATTTTAATTTTATCTAATAAAATAGAAACATTTAGGAGAATGGCAAAGTAAAAAAAAAGATTTTTTGCAATAATTTAAAAATATGTTTATCAGAGCAAAGAAATAAACTACATAGTGACAACCTAAATTTAGCCCTTGTATAATCTACGACCATCACAGTACTGTAAAACAGTTACATAATCATAATTAGTGTGAAGAAACAAATCTACAGTACAAGAAATCAGCCTCGTCTCATTACGATCTCTTAAGAAGAAAAATAGTATCAATTATCAAGGAATAAACATTAAAATATTGGTTTAAAGTATAATTACTAGTAAATCTAACCATTCATTGAATGTATGCTGGAAATAAATAGGTGACGAAAAATTTCTTGGACCACTTTAGTCTCTTTAGTGTTAAACAATTTTCTAAAGTATCAATTATAATTAATCTTTAGATACAATTAGCACATCTGAGGAAAAAAATATATTTTAAAAAGCGTTAGTACTTGTGTGATAAATTAGTTTGGACCAGCATTTGAAGCACATTAACTACTGATTCTAGGATTATCTAGCTGATGTCAATTACCCTGAAAAATTAGTTTAAAATGTAATTTTTTTTACACTATGAAAACTAAACTTAATTATAAACATTGTTAGTATTAGTTTTCAAAATAAGTTTACAATTCAGAGCAATCATTTTTTCAGTAACAATTTACAAAAACACTAATGTTTAAAAAATAAAGTTCATTTTTACACTAAAAATGAAAGAAGTACTCTGAAATTCTGTTTAGCTATTATTCAGAAAGAAAAAAAAGATTCCTATAAAGTCAACCACCAGTGATTCTGCCCGATGACTGAAATCCTCAGCATTATCCTCATCCTCTGCCCAGTAGCTTATGGTGTAAAGAGCTGACTTTTGTTTTGTTGCTGGCAGTCTTCTAATAGTCCTTCCACTGTATTGCGACACACCCTGATCACCTTGCTCCCACTTATGAGTCAACTGGCCACCAATCAGATTTCCCATCAGATACCTCTCCAGCTGTCGCACCAAGAAAGGCTCAATAGAAGTCAACAACGCTTCCATGACTTTAAGAAACAGAGTACATTTGATCGCCACATTGCGTTCTTGTAAATGAGCTTTATCAAAGGACCAGAAATTAACTTCCCAATCAGCCTGAGTGCTTGCAGCGTTGCACGAGAACCCCAGGCTTCTTGAGATCTGCAAGCAGTTGAATGTAGATTTTAGTCATGTCCCAGCAGCCACATCCTTCTCTTTAAGATGAGCCTTGAATAAAGCTGGATCTCCATGAAAACTGTACCTGAAAAGAGAAGGGCAAATGGAATTAGAATTTAGCAGACCATTTCACAAAATATATATCTAGCACAACATATTGCAAACTATATAAAATAAATATAAACATTAGAAATAAAGTCAGTCTCCATACTTACTGAATGTACTTCCACCTGAGACATGGGTTGAACATAGAAAGGGCTGTACACAAGTTCCACCAACCTATTCCCAGTCACAAGCCTGTTCTCCTCAGCCGCTTTATCTCAGCCATCAAGTTTCTGATTACATTAGCAATCCTTCTTACACCTTGTTGGTCTTGCCTATAAGCAAATAAGATGTACAAAGAAAACAAACTGACCCAAGTTCTAGGCACACAAGTCTAGAATTAAATTAATATTAATAAAATTATCAAGTACTAAAATTGTCCTTAATAGGCCTAATTATGGATATATACATAGGCCTACATTAATTTAAATATATAGGCCTACTTGATGGAGAATTATACCTGCACTAGTCTAAATCTATTCTTAACCATTTAACAATGTCTCACTATTTTTACAAGATCTAGAATCTAGATCTAGATCTAGACTAGATCTAGAATCTAGTACTTGTATGACCTAATCAAACATAATGATTAAATGATTGTGTTCATCTACTAAATGTACTGAATTAAAATAAATAGGCTAATTAATGAATTGATATAGGCCTAGTCCTACTTAATACTTAATGCAGAATTAGATGAACACTTATATAATTATATAATTAATTAACTTATCTAGATTCTAGATCTAAATCTAGAATCTAGATCTATATCAAAATTAACTAGCACCTTTTATTTCTTACTAGAATCTAGATTAGTGTAGGCCCTATTAGCCTATAGATTAAATTAGATCTAGAATTAAACTAGATCTAGGCCTAAAGCTAGATTATTTTTTACTAGATCTAGATCTATTCTAAATCTAATCTGATCTAGACTAGATCTAGTTACTATAGATCAATAGAGCTAGTAATCTGGATTCGTTTTTCTAAATCCAGAATCTATTAGGCTATCTATCTTATTAATAATATCTAGATCTAGATCTATTCTAGGCCTATTTACTACTATACTAGAGTCTAACTTTTCTAGAGTCTAGATCTAGAAATCTAGATCTAGATTTAAGTCAACTTGTGTAAAAATCTTAAAATTAAATTAATGTAAAGTCTAGATCTAGACCTAATTGTCCTAATCAACCGTAATAATTTAGTAAATGTAATGTAGGCTACTTAAACTAAATTATTAATTATTAGTAGGCCTATAGTATATTAATAGTAATCAAGTAATGCGATATTTTAATAATGTAAGAATCACAGGAAATTTGGCGCGAAATTAAGGCTCTATCGCGGTGAGCCTTCCTAGGCTTGCGGACCATTGAAATCGTAATTTTAAAATATAGGTTAATTTTAGAAGATCCAATTATTAGTCTAGTCAACATTTGGGCATGTCAATGTAAATATTAAGTACCTTATTATTTATAGATTCTTACCTTATATTTCAGCACATTGCTCCTCTGTAAGATAATAAACGAGATCCAAAAATTAAAATAGGTTTTGAATCTAAATCCTCTTGAGGTTAAAACAAAGATGCGCACTGTGTCATGCGTAGATCAGGTGTGCTGTGGTTTCGCCTTAAGCGACACGGCCTTAATTACCAATGGGCAACCGGAAACATGGAATTTAGGTTCAAGGTACAGCCATGATTACCATGGCAACAAAGGTCACGGCGCAAGCTGCGCAACTCGCTAGTTTAATTGTGTATAGAATCTAATAGATCTAGATCTAGACCTATCTAGGCCTGTATATTTTTAATATAGACCTACAATGTCAGATGACGGGATTATAGGGACGAATGATGATGCAGCCTCTTGCAAACGTTACGCGGTTGACAAAGGATACTGGAACGACCCGTACATTTCCTACTTGGTTCCAAAGACGGCCAGCAGAAAAGCACCAGAGATCAACCGTGGCTACTATGCTAGAGTTACATCCATACAGATTCTTGTTGAAAAATTTATACGAGTAGCTACATTCGACTTTATTATAATAATACTACTACTAGTGATACACTTAACTAAAATTAATGTCTAAGACTAAGAGTCTTACACTTTTTACTCATTTTAGCACCTGTACAACTGCATTTTTAAAGATTTTTACTAATCCAAGTATTTTCTATTATTGAAAATAATGTAAAATTAATAATTCTAACACATCTTACACAATATAAAATTAATAACAAATGCTAATAATTTTACTTTAAATTGATTTAATTTAGCATTTATTATTTAACAGCCATACCCCAAAAACAGCGTTTGGGGCAAATGTAGCTGGGCTATGGGGCGTTAAGTATTATCAATTATCTCCTATTTACATTTATCTCAATACAGGTCTTCATTATGCACCCTATTATAACACAACGCGATAAGAGCATCAGTTATATTAAATTATATTTAAATAGTATTTCCTCACTGATTGTATATATCTATAATATATCTATAATTCTAAATGTTTTTATGATTTAAAGACTTTTTGTATAGGCCTACATCTTTTTATTAATTAAAGTTCTAGCATAGGAAATGTTTGTTAAACCTTTTTTTATTTCTATAGCCTACAGAACTTTATGCATGAACTTTTGAATTTAACATCAACAGCTAACAGAATGTAAATGTCAGATAATTAACCTTGGAGCTGGATTTGATACTATGTACTGGCGCTTATACGAAGCTGGGCTAGTTCCAACATGTTTTGTAGATATAGACTTCGAACAGGTCACTTCTAAAAAGTGTCATTTCATCAAATCAAAGCAGCAGCTGTTAGAGGCACTGTCAGGTCAAGGTGATTATTGTTTTTGTTTTTTAATGAATTGAGTGTTGTATTTTTTTTAATAAACCAGACCCACACTTTTAGATATGTAGTAAAGGAGATGCTGATTTTTCAGCCCTCTAATAGTAGCATCAGTGACTCAGTCTATGTAAATTCCGCAGCTTTTCACTGATAAAGTTGCACCATGTGGGTGGAGAAGTCTAGTCCTTCAGATCTCATTTGAGTATTCAGTAGTCATGTGTAACCTTTTCTGTGCCCAGGAAAAGTTTTAAAAACAGATGTCTCTAAAACTTTTGTGTTTATGTTGTTATATAGTTATATTGTTTCTCTCACTATGGCTATTCAATACTAGTTTTATGTGTATAATAATATAAACTCTTTTATTGATATTAAAATAAATTGAACAATTATCATGGTGGTGTGTCAAAAAGTACCTTTTTAAAATTGATTTAAAGTACCAATTTTCAATTGCTGTTATTTAAAATCAATCTAATTCAGTTGGGTGACACTTGCTAACATAACTCTGGTTGTCTCTTCCCCCCCCCCCCCCCCACTCTGTACTTAAACTACAGATCATTTGGTGCCACCCCCATCCCTGGCAGTGTTTTTCTTCTATATTTTTTTCCCCAGAGCGGTCACTGGTAAAAGTTTATATCTTTTCTAAGCTTTCCTTGGGGGAGGAGCCCCCCACCCTTGTAAGAAACTCTAATCCCTGGATCATGTCAACCTAATGATGTATTTAAATTTAAACTGACTGGAAAAAACTTTTTAACATTTGTTAAATAGCTTTTATCTAATCAATTTGAAATACGTCTCTATTTTACATGAGTAGAACACAGTTGCCCATGTCTTTAAGATACCCCACCGTAAGTTGAGTCCACCCAAATCTAGTTCTCATTCATCTCCAGTTGATGGACAATTTATGTTGCTCAAATAGTGTTGAACGCACTTTTTACCTCCCTTTTTTACAACATTCAAATATCTTAACATTTTATTCTATTATCTCCAATAATTGTAGATTTTAATTTCTCTGCAGATGGTGAAATTATGATGAGCAAATCAGAACTTCACTCCGCCAACTATCATTTAGTTTCTGTAAATTTAAGAAATTTAGTTGACCTGGAATCTAAGCTTTCAGCCTCGGGTGTGGATAGGTCTATGCCGACGTTATTTCTCTCAGAGTGTGTCCTTGTCTATATTGAACCTGATGCTACAGAAAAAATTATCAAGTGGATAGCGGATAGCTTTCCGACAGCTTTCTTTATTAACTATGAACAGGTACAAAAAGCATGAACTGTGAAATAATACATTTTTAAATTTTCTATATAGAACATTAAAGAAAAGTTTTTTATGTAAGTTGTAAAGTTATATTGTTATATTCAAATGCTTTAAATTTAGAAATAATAATATGAATGGTTGTCTGTTCCAGCCTTTATAATATTTAAAAATAGATTTCAAAAAAATAAATGACTTAAATTGTTGAAATATCTTAAAGTTTAAATAAATTCCCTTAAAAAAATTATTAACTCTAGCATATTGCACATTAAGGCAATTGCATGCAAACAGAAGGTTTATTAAATCATAAAATTAATATTAGTATTATTAGTAACAAAAACAAAGCAATTGAATAATTTACTTGAGATATTAGTAAAACTAAACAACTTGAATCAGAAGTAAATTCACTATTCTTACTTACTTCAAGGTAAATATGACAGATTCCTTTGGCAGTGTTATGGTTGAAAACTTGAAAGCCCGTGATTGTGTCTTATATGGTGTCACAGCGTGTGCTAGTTTGACTACACAAATGAATAGGTAAAAACATCTTGTTTTTGTTCAATAGCCATCATCATCACTGCATATTATTTTTAGAGTTAGGGTTAGATTAAGGATTTAATATTAGGATGCCAAGAAATATGTTAAAGTTTGTTACGTATTATCTCTGGGTGAAATTCATTTTTACATCTGCAGTCAAAGAGTTGCTAGTATGTAATTTGCATTTGTCAACTGCCTTCTAAATGTTTTTAATGTGATAAAATTTATACTACCAATACACATGTTGAGATACATTAAGATAAATATTATAACAATTTTAACTTTGATCTGAACAGGTTTCTAAACCATGGGTGGTCAGGTGGTGATGCCCTGGACATGCTTCAGGTGTACAGGTGTTTACCGCAAGCTGATTTGCAAAGGTGAGAGATATCTACCATTGGTGTGGTTTGAGAAAATTACTAACCTAAAGACTTGAGTTCAGATCATAGGCATAAGTCCAGAGGATGTCACTGAATTTAGATTACATAGCTGTGGTGAGTACCTGATTCTATTCAGGGAAAGTAAAGAAAGCTGGACATAGTGCTGACCTCACTCTCCCTTTACATGTAGAGGTCAAGGATATATGAACTCTACTTCTACACAATTAACTATCTCAACAGAAAGGGAAATTACCACATAGGGGTCATCCATTTATGACGTACACACGGGGGGGGGGGGGTCCGAAAAAAACTGACTTTTGTGGACTTTTATAAAGAAAAAAAGTTGATTTTTGTGGAGGGGGGGGGGGGGGCGGACCAATATTCAAAATTAAACATTGATCATTTATGTTTGGCGTCAGGAATTATGTACTATATTGTTTTTTATTAAATATATTTATATAAAGCTTTTATATTGAAAAAAATGGTTGTAGATTGATTCAAGTGTTGTATTTTTTTTTAACAGAATAGAGCGCTTGGAGCTACTAGATGAAAAAGTTTTATTAGATCAACTTTTGTCTCACTACTGTCTAGTCTGGGCTTACAAAGACACAAAAGGCATTGGTCTACACACGATAAGCTTATCTTGAATGCTGTGAAGACATCTTTTATTTATTTTATAAACATTTTAGGTCCAAATTTAGACCTAATTTTAAAATGATTTGTGACTTGCTTCATTTTGTGTTGCCATTTGTAAGCGAACTTTAATCTGCAACTCTCAACTTGATGTGGAAAATAATTGCAAGTTGCTGGTTGATTAACAAAAATATTGATACACCTCTAAGTTAAAATTCATGATGATATGTAAAGTACAGGGAAGAATTCTGAAAAGAAATAAATCAAGCAGGTAAACAACTGTTCAACAGAAAGTGAGCCTGTTTTTTGATAGATGATAAAGTAATCTTTCATTTATGGTTTGTGTGTGTTGTAGTTTAATGAGTTAACATCTTGAAGTTTTTTATTTATTTATTTTTTTGTTTTTTCAACATAAACATCAATATTAAGATTATATTTGCATTATTTAAATTAATTTAGTTTATTGTGATAAAAACACAATTTTTTTTTTTTTCATTTTTCATCACTATGGTATCAGAAATTTTAATGTGACTAAAAAAGAAGAACACTCTCCTGTTATATTTGTATTGTTTAAATTAAATTAGTTTAGTTCATTGTGATAAAAACACTATGGTTTGTTTTATTTTTTTTATTTGGTATCAGAAATTTTGATGTGACTGATAAATGAGGAAATCTCCCTCATATTGTCTACTACTTGTTTTTTCTCTTGTTTTAAACTTTGCTGTAATAAATCAATTCATCTAAAATAGTATTGCTAAATTATTTCAACATTGTATATTTATAGACTATTGAAATAAAGATTATGTTTATATGTATGGAAGTGAAAATTTGTTTTCAAATAACTTTGTAGATAGTAGAGCTTTAATTTGAGTTAAAATCTAATTTTTTAAAAGTTTGCATTATTGTACAAAAAAATTTAGATATACACTATTTTATTGATTTTTTTTTTAAATGCAGTTCTTCAAGGGTAACAAATATTAAAGATAAAATGTACCATGGATAAGGGAATAGGTAAATCTGTATTAGATTTCACTATAACGGAAGCTACATTTTTTATAAAAACATCTCTTGATGAATCATAGTATTTTTATTACATAAAATAATTAAAAACAGTAATAGTGTTAGTAAGCTTCAGAAGTTACTTATGGTGTTAGATTAGTTATATCATAGTTTCAAAAATACTTTTATAGTACTAACTAATATGCTTAAAATATTTCCCTTTTTTAATTTTCAATATTTTACTACCCAAGATTCTTTTTTCAACCACTTTAATTAGTCCTTCTTGCTTAATTTAAGTTAATTATTTACTTTTACCTTCAAGGTTTTATTATCAGTATTTGTGATTCTTAAATCATGTTTGAAATTCATTTTATCAACACTATACAAGAAGATGCCATTGAAATGTTTGTTTTCTTATATATTTGATATTTAAAAAAGAATACATCAAAATGTTATTCTATGATGAAGAAACCTTACACTCATTCACTTTAAACAGTACAACTAACAAACATATATTAAAATATAGTAACTATTACATAAAGTAATTATAAACATTTTAATGTAGGCCTATATTTTATGTGAGGATCATACTAATTAGTGATATTGTGAAAATGTGTTTCATGTTTATTGTTGTGCTTGAAACCAACAAAAATACTGCCCCTTTCATCACACAGGTCATGTCTTTATTTGTTTTGTTGTATTCATAAAAAGAAAAATTTTAATTTTTTTTTTATGAAGTGAACATTTCAAAAACTGTACTAACCAAAGTGCCAGGACAAAAGACACAACACAAAAAAAAGGGATCTTAAATTTTTTAGTGAAATGGCATCCATCTGGAGTCTACATCTGGAGAACAGTTGCACACTAATAATTATCAATAATTACTCAATAATCCATTGCGAATAAAAATGGATTAACCTTTGTTATTTGCTCTATAAAATGGTAACTAACATCTGACTTTTAGATCTAAGTTTTACTACACTATACCTATACTGAAAATAATATATTAAATGTATACTTTTTAAAAAAATTATGGATGTGGGATTAGGGAATAATTTTACTAAATTCTGTATCTATTTTTTAAAAAAAGAACCTAAAGAAAATAATAGCCCTGCTGAAATTTCTAAGTTTTTGTAATGTTTACTACGGTACTATAGAAAAAACAACACATTTACACCAAAAGAATTGGTCAGTGCAGTGCCATCTCTTTCCTAATCTTCTTGGGCATCTAAAGAAAGAACACTACTCAGAGGCTTAGCGACCCTGCCCGGGTACAAACTTTTCGATTTGCACCCCCCCCCCCCTCAAGATTTCGATTTGCACCCCCCCCCCCTCTCAAACTTTCGATTTGCACCCCCCTCAACCTTTCAATTTATTTTTCCAAACCATTTTGGCGCCCCCTAAGGTCGGCGCCCGGGGACATATGTTCCCCCCCCTCTCTACACTGCTGATACTACTTATTAAATGTTGCTAATTTCAGTTTTGAATTTCTTTTCAATTGATAGGATGTATGATGTGCACGTGATTTTAAAAATGTAGGTAGGAACGTAGTTGTAAAAGTGATTTATATTTATATATAGAACATGGATACTCCAAAAATATTGTTCATAAAGGAGCAAAGCCTGACTTCTTCATATAATTTACACATGCCTATGCAAAATTAAAATCAAATTCTGAGAATCATACATTTGTGCTATAGTTTGTCGAAAAATAAATTGCGAATGGAAATAAATATTACAAAGAGCTAGCCATATTTGTGAAATTTTACTTGTAGTAAGTTGTAGAGACAAACACTTTTTTAAAAAACAAACTCTGGTTACAATATTTAATTTGTTATGTTGTTTTAGTTCATTAGTTTCATCTCTATCTAATCTCGTGGATGGAAACTTTGAACCATACACTGTATGTCACACTGAAATTTTCTTACATTTGCTCATGCTGGAGTTTAGAGACCATTAGAAGACACAGAACTAGTTAGTCTTAATGTAGGGCAACCTTAGGCATTTCTGACTTAGCACATTGGAAAAAATGTCAGTTTTTCATCATTTTAAGATACGCAAAATAGAAATATGCTGCGAGATGTTTCTTTTTATAAGGATCAGCACTGCATTATGTGTTATACCTAGGCTTTTCGGGATATGGGGAGTTGCAGATGCACAAAAAGACGCTATCATATATAGGCGGATAAATAGGGCTGGTAGTAAGTAGGTCATCAACCAGTTATATGGCTCATGCAGGTTTTATTGAGCCGTAGAACTGGTTGGTGACCTACTTTCCAGCCCTATTGATAAACATTTCATAAATGCCCGTCGACCCTGATGGGGCTTCCAAACAAAGATATCCAGAGCCCAGTACCATCTTCTCAACCTGGCTCCAATCAAATCCCATCTTTCTCCTTTCAGCCTCAAGGTCCCGTCTCCGGGTGTTTTTTGGTCGACCTCTTTTTGCCCTTTTTTTTTTTAAAAGTGCTCCACCTCAATGCCTGACTGGTGATATTCCTCGGCGGTCTGCGCAGTGTGTGCCCTATCCAACCACATCTTTTCCTAATTTTTTCTACATGTGAGCGGCTGGAGTGTATTTTTATTATTTGTAACTTAGAAGGCGAATGTATCGTTTCGTTTCATGTCGTAAATGGTTCGTCGTTTTTAGTTGTGTAGTCCCGTATTATGGCGCCGCTGTCTCACTGTCTATGTCCCTGGTTATAGCTAGTTTATATATATTTCCTTTATATTGTTGTCATTGTTTATATTAAGTGTCTTTTTATAATATTCTGTTGCATGTTTCGTCGTGTTTGGTTTGTTATCCGTGAATTAGGGACTATTTGTTTACGAGTAGGGTGTGAGGTGTGGGGAAGTCGGTTTCCGGCTTGTTCAACTCTGTCTTTTGTGTGGAAAGCCGCGGTGAAGAGGGCAGGCAGTCTCTCTGGTCATCCAGTGAAAAGAATAGCAAATTCGCACCATCCAGTCGTATTTATTTTGTGTTTGTGTTCGTCTTAGTCCTGGACGTAGTCCGAAATTGGGTGTTTTGTTTGATGTAAAAAGTTTGTTTCGTTTGGTTCTGTTTTGTGTCAGTTTTATCTATTCTTTTTTTATAACTTTTGGTTCCATGCAATAAATTTTATTAAATTGTTAAAAGTTTAAGTTTTTTTGTTTTAATTTTAGTAGCTTATCATTTAGACTAAGGTTAGGGTTTAACCACTGTGGGTTCTACCACGGTTGCACTGACCGGACAGATTAGTTAAGCCTAGAAGGGTAGATTGTAGGTATCCCCCCCTAGCAGGGCTTACAAATTGGTAGCACGAGTGGGGTTCAGTGCTTTAGTCTAGTTAAATTTTTGTTTTTCTAGGGCTAGTGTAGCTTAGATAAATTTTTGTTTCTTGATAGGCCCTTTATGGAACCATATGTGTTTAGTTTTTGTTTAGTGTAGGAATTGTTTGTAGTCTTAACACCCAATTCGGACGAGATGGCGGAGGTGGCACAAACCATCAGCATCGTTCCACCCAGGGAGATCCTCATCCGGAAGTTTCATGGGGACAGCCACGGCTATGAGGTGGAACGATTCATTGACGAGGTCCAGTCTCTCTGGAGGGCCAGAAGAGACGTCTCAGTGGAAGAGAGGAAGGACCTTCTCTGGCAGTACCTGGGGGAAGCTGTGAGAGAAGAACTGAGCTGCAGGGGAGATGACCTGCAACGTGACCCAGAGGCCTCCATCAGGCTCCTCCGAGAAGTCTATGGGGAGAAGAGGAGCGTCTCCCAGCTAATGGCGCAACTCCAAATGGTTGTGCAGGGCCAACACGAGTCGGTGAGGGCCTACTCGCACCGCCTGCACAGGGCCTTCAAGGCCCTTGTTGCCAGACAGGGCACCCTGCAAGTCCCTCAGACGAATGCTGAGTTCCTAAGGGACCAGTTTATGGAAAAGCTGAGCCAGTCCTCAGTCAGACGTCAGTTGCAAGAACTAGTTTTCAGGGACCCTAAGATCCCCTTCCTGGCCATACGGGATGCGGCCATTCGATGGTCTGGAGACGAGGACCCAGGGACAGAACCTGCCTATGTGGCAGCTCTACATGCCCGCCCCAAGGAAGAACCCACCCTGCCCAGGTCTAAGCTGGAAGACAGGGTGGACAAGCTCGCAGAGCAGCTATCGGCTCTGTTGACTCAGTTGGCACAGAACCCTCAAGTGTCATCTAGCCGAAGGGTACCCCGCCGACGTCCAGAGGCGGAAACAAGAATGTGTTACAATTGTAACCAGCAAGGTCACCTCGCCCGCAATTGTCGAAACTCAAAGAAGCAGGAGGCCGCAGTGATTCAGAGTCTTACTACTGCTGGTGGGCAGAGCCCAAGCTCCACCATTCACAAGCTGGCTGGACAGTGCCCCACCCTGACTGTGTATTTACAAGGTGTACCGGTGACGGCCGTTATAGACAGTGGTTCACAAGTCAGCACGGTCACTGAAACATTTTGTAACAGGAGCCTCAAGAACATTATCCTAAGAACAGACACACCCCTGTCCTTGAGGGCAGCAAACGGGTTGGCCATCCCATACAATGGCTATTTTATTACTGACCTGGAGATCAACAAGGAAGAAATACGCGACAAGGGGTTCCTTGTGATAAAGGATCCAGTGGGTGGCTCATCAGCTCCACCCTGTTTGTTGGGCATGAACGTTCTCCAGGACCTGACCACATTGGCCCACCTGATCAAGCCCCCAGGGGTGACACCGAAGGTATGGCGAGGGGACAAGGTCCTCCACCCCCGCGAAAGGACTCTGGTGTCTGCCAAGAGTGTACCAACCATTCAGGCGACGAAAGGAGACCCCGGAATAAAGGACGACAAGGTGGTACAGCCATTAGACCAACATTTTCACCCAGATCCGTCAGTGGTATCAGGCCCAACATCCTGCCTACGCGCCAGCATAACCAGTATAAAGGTGGACCAATCTGAGGAACTAGAGGCAATGGTTCCACCTAACCCATCCTTAATTAAGGCACCGGGTGGTGGTGCTGGGGGATGCCCCCAGACAGAGTCGAGCAAGAAGGACAAGCAGGTCAAAAAGGCACATGTAGCTGAACTGGCCATAGGCGATCTGGTCCTTCTGAGACAACCCCCACTAGGCAGACGCAAAATGGCAGACCTGGACGACCCGACAGTTTACGTCGTGGTCGAAGTACCTCCGATCACCGGCGGGTGTTACGCCATTAAAAAGAAAGATGGCCCTTCTGGCACCCGCCGGGTGGCCAGCACCCAGATCAGGAGATATGTGCCTCCCCGGGCTCAACCACCCTCCCCAAGGCCGGTCAAAGTGATACCGCCGGCTACTCCAGGCTACAGCCACGTAATTTATAAGGTCCAATTGCCGGGGACCAGAGCAGCCGGTAACCCCGCAGTACCTGACATACCTCTGCGTAGGTCGGTCAGGGAGCGCAGAGTCCCTAGTAAGCTAGACTTGTGATTGTGCCCTGTGGGCTGATTTTTTTGACAATGTTTTTTTGTAAAATTTATGATCGTGCCCTGTGGGCTGATTTTTTTGCAAGTTCTTTTGCAAAGTTTTGTTTTTTGTAACATGTATGATTATGCCCTGTGGGCTGATTTTCTGGCAAAGATTGTTTTTTTGTAAAATTTATGATTGTGCCCGGTGGGCTGATTTTTTTGCAAGTTCTTCCTGCAAAGTTTTTTTGTAACATTTATGATTATGCCCTGTGGGCTGTTTTTTTCAAGTTTGTTAGCTTGCGGTGACCGCAAGCTTTAAGGGGCGTGTATGTGAGCGGCTGGAGTGTATTTTTATTATTTGTAACTTAGAAGGCGAATGTATCGTTTCGTTTCATGTCGTAAATGGTTCGTCGTTTTTAGTTGTGTAGTCCCGTATTATGGCGCCGCTGTCTCACTGTCTATGTCCCTGGTTATAGCTAGTTTATATATATTTCCTTTATATTGTTGTCATTGTTTATATTAAGTGTCTTTTTATAATATTCTGTTGCATGTTTCGTCGTGTTTGGTTTGTTATCCGTGAATTAGGGACTATTTGTTTACGAGTAGGGTGTGAGGTGTGGGGAAGTCGGTTTCCGGCTTGTTCAACTCTGTCTTTTGTGTGGAAAGCCGCGGTGAAGAGGGCAGGCAGTCTCTCTGGTCATCCAGTGAAAAGAATAGCAAATTCGCACCATCCAGTCGTATTTATTTTGTGTTTGTGTTCGTCTTAGTCCTGGACGTAGTCCGAAATTGGGTGTTTTGTTTGATGTAAAAAGTTTGTTTCGTTTGGTTCTGTTTTGTGTCAGTTTTATCTATTCTTTTTTTATAACTTTTGGTTCCATGCAATAAATTTTATTAAATTGTTAAAAGTTTAAGTTTTTTTGTTTTAATTTTAGTAGCTTATCATTTAGACTAAGGTTAGGGTTTAACCACTGTGGGTTCTACCACGGTTGCACTGACCGGACAGATTAGTTAAGCCTAGAAGGGTAGATTGTAGGTATCCCCCCCTAGCAGGGCTTACATACAGTGGCAGTATGCTCTGTCTACCATAGCTGAACGTTGGTGATGGTATCATGCAGTGGCGTAGCCAGGAATTGCTCATGGGAGAGGTTCAAACATTTTTCTATATGTATACAATCCTATAGGATACAATCCTATATATATATATATAGGGTCCATGGGAGGGGTTATAACCCCCCTTGCCTACGCCACTGGTATCATGTCGGCGGATCATTAGTAACGTCTGAGGCAGGCCTTCATAAATGTGTTGACTTTATCAATAATCGTCCATCAAGTATGGGTCGGCGTGGTCGAGTCGGTAAAGCTCATGGTTGCTAAACCGAAAAGTCTCGAGTTCAGATGAGGCTCGTTAGCTGGGGACAGCCACTCTTCTAGGAGAGACAACTCCAAAATTAAACAACTGCTGCCTTGGTTGGACAAAGGCTATGGAAGCAAATCCAAAAAGAAAACAGGCTGAAATCGGAGTCAATGGCCTCAATGGCGCATAACCAGTTGACACGTAACGCTTAATTGTGTTGGAAGCGTGGTCGAGTCGGCAAAAAGCTCATGGTTGATAAATTCGAACAAAGTCTCGAGTTCAAACCCACTGGCAGATAAATCTCGATCCCCTTCAACACTAATAATTAAGAACGAAGAAGAAGAAGAAGTCTCCTCTCCAAACAACAACACTGATGTTACGTTGGAGTTGAACAGGCACACCTTGGTGGTCAAGGACTGCTCACTGGAAGTCCAGATGTTCTTGAGCTGTGTTAAGGCTGCTCTTGCCTTACCTATCCTTGCTTTAACATCCACATCTGTTCTTCCATGATGGTCCACAACACTGCCTAAGTAGGTAAAGGACTGCTCTAAGGGAGCTACTGTGACGCACCAAGTGCTGGCAGTTTTAATCTTTAGTACTTTTGTCTTTTCTTTGTGGATTTAAGTCAAACCAGAGGCGTAGCGACCCGTCCCGGCGCCCAGAGACAAGCTTTCAATTTGGCGCCCCCCCCCCCCTGTCACCCCCCCCCCCCCTTGTCGAAATCGTCAATTTGTACTTAAAATACTTTTTACCTCTAATCAACCCAGTGTTTCTTCCAGACTTGCCTGGAAGAAACTCTGAATCAACCATTAATTGAAATCGCAAAAAAGCATATATTTATTCTACATATTTTGATGGGTTTTTTTTTGTCTTGGTGTCAGCCCCATAAATGGTGTCACTCGGTCCGCAGCAGGAATCCTAGAGGGTATCTGAAGGTATCTGGTTCGCGCCTGAAAACTGTTACTTGGCATCCACTCTCCGATTAAGATCCGTGCAGTATTTATTCTGTCGGAATCATGCTTGCTCTTCTCTAAGCTGCATTGGGTTTGTATGAGGTAAAAGTAAAGTTCCCTTTCCAAACCTGACGGTCTATAAAGCCAGTGAAGTAGAGTTCACTTGTTTCTGTGACCTCGGCATATGAAGAGATAGTGTGGTCAACACTATGCCCAGCCGCCTTTACTTTCCCCAACGTGATTAGGTACCCATCGGAGTTGGGTGGACTCAGGGACGGTCTACTGACTTGAACCCGGATTCAAACTCGAGACTTGCGGGTTAGCAGTCCAGCTCTCTGCCGCTAGACCACTCCTTCCCATCTTGTAAGAGGTACACGCTGCTTAAATGCTAGTCACTAGACTGTCCCTCAACTTCAAAATGCACGGCACTAAAACAAATTAAAATGGAAATGAATAACGAAGCTGATACGGCAACCGTTGCACTTAAAATCAGCTTAAGAGGACATCTAAGGCAGTGGAAACCGTGGTGACCAGCGAAAAGCATAACAGAAAAAGCGCAACGGAAAATTACGTCAAAAAGTGTGCGTGGATTTTTTTTTCATCGATTAATCCAAGACGGTAGCAATTAATATTGGCCACATGCAAAATGTAGCATAATAAAGATATCTACACGAAGTAAGACTAAATAAACTGTATTAGCAGGCCTTTTATATATGCGCCTTTTTTATGTTTGTGCTATTTTCGGTTTCGCTTTTTCTTTTAATCAGTCTATAGATGTGGTTGGCGCTCGCCGGAAAAAAAATGCTAGCGCCCCTCCGAGAAAAACTCGCGCGCAAGCGGGGGGGGGGGGGGGGGGTCACTCGAATTCTTTCTTTTTTTTTGGGGGGGGGGGACTCGTACAGTCCCGGCTCGAGGTTCTTCTAGCCCAGGGGTTCCCAACCTTTTTTTTTTTACTCTGGAGCACATTCTAAAATATCGGTAGGGTGGCGGGCACCACCTATTTAAAACTCCTTCCAGAGGCGTAGCGACCGGGGACAAAACTTTCGATTTGCACCCCCCTCAAACTTTCGATTTGCCCCCCCCCCCCCCTCAAACTTTCAATTTCCATCCCCTTCAACCTTTCAATGATGTTTATGAAAAAAATTCTGTCTCTGTCGAATAGTGAGAGGCGGGCACATACGAATCGTTTGGCGGGCGCCATGGCGCCCGCGGGCACAGGGTTGGGAACCCCTGTTCTAGCCTGTCTGTTTTTCTCTTGCCAAGGTCGAGACTCCAGACCAGGCCCTTGCTGCCGCTGGTCGTCGGCTTCATAAAAAAACATCGCCATTTTCTTTTGTACACTTATTCGTCATCAAATATATCTTTGGTTTATTCATTGGCCTATACTTTTCCGTTGGTAATGGTGTTGGGCCAGCGGAAATAAAATATAAAAATATTCTAATAATGCATATGTTGGTATAATGGTTCTCCGTGTCTATGCTTCATGCAGTAAAGCTGGTTTTAAAGTGAAACAGTCCTGCTTCTTCGTGATAAAAATTAGGTTATATTGTAAAGACACTTAATTTGATGCCTACTTCTAAATAGAATCACGATATTTTAGTCGCTTTTCGGACCCCCCCCCCCCATTCAAATCTTAACAAAAAGTCATTCCATTCGAAAAACGTAACACACATTAGATTGTCGCATTGTGTTAAACGGGTTTCATCGCTTCCCCCCCCCCCCCCTTACATTGAGCCTAACGAAGTTCATGATTTCCATCGTTGTTTTTCTTTTGTAATGTGCGCTACGTGTCATCTTAAATGTCTTAATCTAACTTCGTTCGATCCAGGGGCGGAACTACAGTGCCGCCAGACCCCGCAATGCGGGGGGGGGGGGGGGCCAGACCAATTGGGGGCCCAAAAATCCTGCCTAAATTATTTAAAATTTTTTTTTTTTTTAAATTAGGTGGAGGTCGAGTTATCTTTCTTCTACAGTTACAAACAAACACGATAGTCGGCAAACGTCTTTGAGAAAAATGCACAGACTATAGCTCGAGAGACCGCCAGACATATAGACAACTTCAAAGACGAAGCATCTGAAATTTGACTGTGCCGGTACGCTTTGAAATCGGGCTGGGGAAATGTTGCGGCGAAGCGACTATCCTGGTCTTCTAGACCAGGGGTCGGCAACCTTTTGAAGCGAAAGAGCCAAAAGTTACAATTTTCAAAATTTCCCTGGTTTTAAAGAGCCAATAACATTATTTTTATTTAAAATATTTTTCCTTCGATCTAGGGTCTTTGTAGCTTTTTATAGGCCTAACATTGTCACCCCTTTCATTCTTATCCCCTATATAGGACAAGTAATTTAGACTGCTTGTCTATTATTGAATTACTATAGATCTAGCTAGATTGATATCAAACAAAGTATGTTTTTCGGTTACGTACAAAAAGCCACCACCCACTCACGCATTTTAGGCCTAAGTGGTGAAAGAATATTAGTTCGTGTTGATTTTTATTGTTTTTAATGTTTTTCTCAAACAAGGAAGTATCGAAATGCGCATGTCCATATTCCCAAAACTCAACAGAAGACTGACTGAAAAGCTGGTTGCCATTTCGCAGAATAAAGATCAGCTTTAGTAAAATCGTTTAGTAACACAGAATCGGGTGTTACGAATTAGGTGTGTTTTTAAAGTGAATTTGTCAAACTGATGAATTATTTTATTGTAAATTAAATGGTATCATCAGATATTTAATTACCTTTCCGGAAGTTTATTTATTATTGTCGACTAGCTAGACTGATAAATTTTTCATTTTGATTTTCACTGTACTGTTCTGTTCTGTTACTGATAAAATGAGTGTGTACTAAATTTAGTGTTGTGTTTGTTTTGATTGATCTGTCAGAACCCAGTAACTTATTCCACTATTATTATACTGTGAATATAATGATCAGTTGAAATTGCTAAACATAGTTCAGTTAAGTTAGATCTTGAATTCTAGATCTAGATTCTACTTCCAACATTTGGCCCTTTTTAGAAATCTTTGTAATTGTAAGCCTGTCTTAAAGTGTCTTAAACCATACAACTGTTAAAACTTAAAATAAAACTTGTCATTGGTGATTTAGTTAGACTAACTTACTTAGGCTTGGCTATTATTTAACTTTATGTTATTACAAATTTTAAAGTTTGGCCTCCTATTTGTGTTGTTTGGGGGGGGGGGGGGGGTGAGATAACCTTAAACTAAGTTAAGTAAGGCGGCTAAAGGGTAAATTTACAGAATTTGACTACATATGTAAGACTGCTGCCGTAAGACTTACTAATCTTGATGATATCAAAGATAACTCTAGGCTATAGACCTACTTTAGTATCAGTATGCTGTGTTAGAACCAATAGAGTCCTTGCAAACACGTGACCTAAATCACGTGATACCTACGCCCGCCGCCACAGTGGTGTACATCAGACGTAAACACAATCAGCTGTTCACCAGCGCTGGACGTGTTCACCAGCGCTGGACGTGTTCACCGTATGTAAAGAATCGCGCCCGCGGAAAAGGAAAAATATGTTAAAAAACTTGAACTCTTAGGAATTGAAGATCCTTATACAGTTATTGACAGTTTCGTGGATAATATAAATATGTGGCCGAAATTTCTAAATAAAAATACTGTTAGTAATACCGTTTGCGTTTAGAGTTTAAGTAGACGAAGCTGATCAAATGCAGTAATATATTATAGGTTATCTACTGTAGCAAACGTGAGACCACTTAACTCCTACAAAACCCACACTACAACGGCTAATATAATCCATGGGTAATAACCAATCTGGGTAGCATGTTATACAATTTAAGACCCTTATAATCCAGCAGGGAAGTAATCAGACACATTAATACTGACGTTCAACCCTCATGATGGCTGCCCCCACCTGTATCTAGCCCACAATAAAACCTAAGAGAAGTCTGCCCTGCCCTCCCCTGAAAATGTCTCACCTCCGTGATACCCAGCACCACAGAGATAGTATTTCTCATATAATTTTGACCCTCAGGGCCCAGCAGGGAGAACAAAGGGGAAAGTCCCACTGCTCTCCCCTCAACATTTCTCACCTCGATGTCATGTTATGTCATTTATAGCACACATGGCTTATCAGGGGAAAGCATTAAGGCATTAAGAATCTTAACTCTGGACAGCTACACACTAGTATACTAGCTACACACTAGGTGCCTACTGTAAACTACTAGACTGTAGGCCCTATGTAGACCTGCAATTGTATCAATTGTAGACTGGGTCCATTGTTATTATTCTAAACCATCTCACTTATAATGTTTCTAGCTTGATTTGTTTCTTTTATAAACAGTGGATTTTTAAAAAAAAATTAGCCTAATCATTAACCAAATAATAATAATGTGGTTATTTGTTGTTGGCTGGTATGATCTAGATTGTACTACTAGGCTACAAAAACTTAGTAGACCAATTACTAGATATGAATTTGAATTTAATTAAACTCAGTCCAGTATCAGATACATATTGCTGTAAAAAAACAACAAAGTAGGTAGGCCTTAGTAATTTATTAAAGCCTTCTACTACAATAATATCAACTACATGCTTGTATAAAGTTTTTACAATTTAATTTAAGTAGCAGATTCTAGATCTAAGTGTAGTCATACAATCTATTTCAATTTCAGAAAATTTTGTTTGCTAAAAAAAATGATTAGATAATAGAGCGAGATTTTAGATCTTAGAGACAATTAAATGCTTTATTAGGCCTATTATGACTACTTTTGATTTATTATGGGTGTATTTTGAATCGAATGTAGATCTAAAGTAATTAAATTTAAGTAAAGAAGTAGATTCTAGATTCTATGTCTACCCAGCGGAGTCAGGTATTAGGCCTACTATTAGATCTTATTATTCTTATTATTACTTTTGACTTTGTCTTTTACTATTAGTATTTGTGAAGGTCGAGCATATTTGTTTTATTAATAGTTATCTTTTATAATTAAAATGAAGTTTATTATTTTACTGTCCTTACCTGAAACAAAGTATCGAGAACTGCATTTGATCAGATTCGGCTACTTTAACTCTAAACGCAAACAGTATTACTAACAGCATTTTTATTTAGAAATTTTGTCCACATATTTATTTATACGAAACTGTCAATAACAGTATAAGGATCTTCAATTCCTAAGAGTTCAAGTTTTTTAACGTATTTTTCCTTTTCTGCGGGTGCGGTTCTTTACATACAGTGAACGCGTCCAGCGCTGGTGAACACGTCCAGCGCTGGCGAACAGCTGATTGTGTTTACGTCTGATGTACACCACTGTGGCGGCGGGCGTAGGTATCACGAACGGACGTGACGTCATATGAAAGGACTCTATATAATCAATATATCATGGAGATTGCGAGTAATGCAGATTTAAAAATAAAACTTAGTTGTATAATTGTGTAACATGTTGGTCAAGTGTAATTTGGAGTTGTGGGTGATTGAATGCCAGAATTCATGTTACAAATAAGTGACACATTTGGTTTTTTACTATTTACACAGTCCCTGGTTTTTAATTTTCCATATCCAGTCAGTTACCCTTAAAAATGTAACAAAATTACATAATGAAAGTATTCATTTTCTCTAGGCAATGTCCTGAAATTTGTTTTAAACTTGAGCCTTGAATTTTGAGCTTTCTTGTACGTAGATCTAATGTCTTGTACTGCTAATAACCATACATTACTCGTAAACTGTAACTAACAACATGATTTATACAGGCTAGGAGGATGAGGGCTATGTTGGGCCTTTTTTGCAAATATAGCTTCATGCATAAATTCAGTGATGGCATAGTCTGTTTAAAAAAAAGGCACATGCTTGCTAATCTGAAAATCCAAGGCTCTGATCCCTGGGCAACAGGGAGAGAAAGCTCCTAAATCAAACAACTGCTGACTTACAGGTATTATTGGTTCAACTAACCCTATGGAAGCTGGGTGTGTTTGAGTCAGTGGACCATATATAGACTCACATACTTGACGTTCACTCTCCACTTTTATTACATTTAAGAATAAAAAAGATAATGCATAAAATATTTTTTTTTAAATATGAAATTATACACTACATGGCATCATGTCAGGAAATTGCCCTAATTACTACCAGAAATGGGTGCTACTATTTTAGTTTGCCAGCAAGATATTCAGTATTGAGTAGTAAAGTAATCATTTATAATATAGCAACATATAGACCCAGTTAACTGTCTCACTAAATTGTTAATTAGGTCCTAATTTAACCTCTTCCATTGCAAAGTAAATCCATTTCAAGTGAACATCAAATTAAAGGCTTAAACTGATTCAGGCCTAGTATTAGTATTTTTACATTACCCTTTTGAAACTGAGAATAGTCATTGTAAAGTAAAAACAAACATTGTAGCTTAATAATTATTTGTATGATACTAAAATACAAAAGTGTTCATTCCTTTCTGATACATTTGTTATATCCTCTTATATTATGTCAACATGCCTAACTAAATTATTAATGTACATTTTTTCAGATGTGAAAACAAAATGTGGCCATAAACCAGTCATAATTTTTAACCTTTTGGTTTTTTTTCCTACTTTTTTCACCAAATCTTGTGGAATTTTCAAAGGTAAACATAGAAGATTTAAAAAAAAAAATTAATTTTAGACTAATTGTTGATGGTTTTACAGAAAATTATTTCTTAATTGTAAAGACTTGTTTACAAATTATTGTTATGCATCAAATTTTTTTTAGGATCAAAATTCCACTTTACACAATAGAATCTTTAAATATTTTGTAGGTGGTTCTTGTCGAGTTTCGACTTGACCACAACCCAACTTCATCACCATTTGCATCCAGAAGTTGACACTTGCAATGGAGGTCTCCTCTAGCACTGTGACCTCCACTCCGCAAGAAACCATTGAACAGATGTTGCCTCAAACAACAACTTTAACTGCTCCCATATCATTGGTTGGTGGGACTGATGTCTCTACCTCCAGTGGAGAAGGCAAGCAATTTATCTTTATCGTTGTTAAAAGTTCATACATTATTAAATATTTCACTCATAAACTATAATTCAACTGTTTTTATTTTTAAATTTTCTCATAAAACAGCTGATGGTTTGAACAACACTGTTACTACTGACATAGGAGTTGGGACTATAGAACCAGGTAACTAAAAACTTTGATGTTCTTGTTTAATAATGTTAGCATTAAAATGTTATATGTTGGTTCTGTGTATCTATTTATCATGAATAGGTTTACTACATTTTTTCTATAATTAAACTATTTAATAATTTCAATATTTATCTTAGCTTTAATAGTTCTAAAGCTTTTTTTTATATTTATATCAGTGCGCTATGGGCCATCTCTGCCTCCAAGTTTTTACCCAACAGAAGCTATTGGATATTCTAAAGATGTCAGAGGTAAGTAATCTTTAATTTTTATAATTGTTATTTATTGAGTAGCTGACATGTTCTAAAATTAATACATGTGAATAGTAATTTTACTTTTTTTTCCATCATCCAAGTGTAAATTACGATTGCATTCTTATTTTTAAGTAAATTTGTCTAAATCACCACTGTAATAACTATAAATAGAATTTTCCAAATTATGCTATTCTATTTTATAGTAATATCTCGTTTAAAATACCTATTGAAGTATCATAGATTTTGTCAGAGCCTAGATGAATTTCTATCAAGTATAAGTATGTTTTTATTTTGTGTAGATTCTAAAGCTGTACATGGATCTTGCGGATTGTACAATCTAGGGAACACGTGCTTCATGAATTCTGGCTTACAAAGCCTGATGAGTTGTGCTCCTCTAGTCAAGTACTTCTGTGACAACTATACAATAACTGAAGAAAATCGTCACACACTCTCTGCTCAATTCTATATCCTCTTGTGTAAGATGTGGAGTGGCCAGTACTCCGTGGTACATCCCAGAAAATTTAAAGAATTTTTAGGCTTCTACCATTCACAGTTTGAAGACTACAGACAGGTTTGTACATATTTGACATACTTGGTTAATGACTTGCATAAAACTAGTATACTAGTTCTTACTTGAAGCAATAAGATAGTAGAGCTTTATTGAGTTAAGATTAAGGCCCCCATCAGCTGTAAACTAACATACATGCATGAATAGGTATTCTGGCAACTTGTTGATAGTATGTTGATTTTATTTACCATAATTCACCTAACTGTTGTGATAGCTGAAATGACAACTAGTTAACTATTTTATTTTTAGCATGATTGTCAAGAATTTTTGGCTCTGCTTTTGGACACTTTACACGAACAACTGAACAATGCTTCATCACTGTATAAGCGGTCATACTCTTCCTCCCCTTTACCCGTGGCTTCATCATCATCTTCCTCTCTGCTTTTATCGTACCCTGGAACCTGTTGCTCTACAGCCATTACTACAACCTCCTGTGCTGCGTTGCCGTTTTTAGCAACTAGAGAGCAAGTTACAACTGAAGATGTTGATGATGCCAATGAAAATGACTTCCAGAGCCCTGATCTCAATAACAAAAATTCCAACAACTCTGTGATTAAGCAGGATCTGATTGCCACAAATGAATCAGACTTGCAAAAGACACCTCAATTCCTTGAGGTTACCCCGTCATCACTGGTTAGTGAAGCTGGCCTGAGCCCGAGCTACCCCAGTGAAGGCAGTCCCACGAGTGAGGCCTCTGTTGTAGATTCCGTTGTCACAAGTCCATCTAGTCATGGTGATGTTGCTAGTCAGAAATCTCCGGATCACGAGGAGGAAGATGAGATAATATCCAGCTCCTTCCCTCCCCTGAGAAGGTACACAAGCCGCTCAAACTTGGATGATGTGTCGTCCTCAGATTCTGGCTTGATATTAAAGCCGTCTTTAAAAAGGGTGTCCAGTGGGAGCTCTGTGGCCATCTTCCACTCGGAGGATAGCAACCACTCTACTGTATCTGCTCACAGCACTGACTCTGAGCAAAGCAGTGCTTTCAAGAGACTTAAAATCGATGCCATTGAACTGAACAGAAACACAAACAATAATCTTAAAGACTGTGTCACGTCTTCATCTGATTGCAAGAAAAGCAAAAGCCGAAAGAATGTTTTATGTGAAAGTTCCATCCTTAGAGAATCTCACGATGTTCTAGTCAGTAGCAATGTTGGTTTATCATGTCCATCCAAAGACCTTAATGTGATAGACAATATGGTTACCTCCTGTCAAGATAACATCTGTGTTGACGACAGATCCCCTTCCTTGGAGCACCCCGAGCTTCAGGCTCAGCTCTCTCCTGGGCTGCAGCACCTGGATGACTTCTACAGCAAGGAGACCAAGACTCTCAACACAAATGTCTTGGTCTCTGAATTTCTGCAAGAGATCACGTCCGACTCGGAAAAATTTGCTAAAGTGGACAACCGACATAGACCTCCTTCCAAAGAAATCAACATCCTTCAAGAGGCCTTTGGGGAGGAAGACAAGACTGAAAAGGTTTTGATCTGTCAAAGGTTCGGAGGAGTGAAAGACACAAACCTCTACGCTCATTCAACAGCTGTTGTAGTGAAAACTGTGAAAAATACGGATCCTAATGTCCTGAACAATAGCTTGGAGAGGGAAGTCATGGAAGTGGAGGCTATGTCCAAATTCTCCCCCAGCCATACTGAGATGCACAATGAGGATGTGCTGCCACTCAAGCTGTCAAGTGACAATAAGCTGAATGAGGAGGAGAAGAATGTACAGATGCAGGCCTACACCAAGTTCAACACTATACCAGCACATAGCAATATAAGAACTGATCTCACTGACACTGCAGGGGATGCTGATAGCATGGAAGTTGATGAGGTACCTTATACAATTCTTTATAAACATGTATATTATAGTTTTCCAATTTAATCAAAGGGAACTTATTTAACTGAAGTGATTAAAAAATGTACAATGTTATCTTGCAAAAATGTTTAGTTTTTGAAACTGCATTTTTTTAAAGAAAAATCTCTTTGCTTAAAACATACAGTATGGATATTTTTTAGTTTTTAAAGTTTAAATTCTAGTGCATAGATATCAAATAGTTTGCACATGAAATTTAAATATGCTTTTGCTTGTTTTTGTTCCTCCTAGGTGGAGAGCTCTGATGATGATGAGATTGAAATAGCTTCCCACACTTCAGCTGTGGAGTGCTCATCTGTGCCAAACTGCCTGCGTCACTGTGCACATTCAGAAGTGATGATGGCAAACAGAGCCTGGGAGGAATATAAATCTAAAAATGACAGTATAGTTGTCAGTACATTTCAGGGACAGTTTCGAAGTACTGTAAGTATGTCTATGTTTACCTTGTTTTGACAGGAAGCTGTCAGAGTGATTTGGCAGAATTTAAGCAGAGCATCATGTTGTGGATTAGAGAGTTGACTTTTTGTATAACACTTGTAACAAGTTTAAACAGCAAAGCACATGCTGTGTTTATAATTTCAATATGATTTAAAAATTACACATCCCTTAAGTTTCCCATTTTAAAAGTTTTTTTGTTTCATGAACACATTATTTAACACACAAGTATTGTAATTGTGTACAAGAAACAAATTCATTAGAAGCTGCTTAGACAAAATTTTGCAGTGATAGTATGAAGTATTTTGCTGATTAAAATTGGTGTTAGGTACCCTTAAATAAGCAGGCTATTGCTGTTTTTGTTATTAGCCGCACTTTCTTCTATCCTATTGACTCAACTCTTATTCTCTCTCCAAAACTCATTTCTCCCTCTAGTAGTAATGGGATTAAAATATTTGATTGCAGGTGGTGTGTTCTGAGTGCAGTCATGTTTCTGTTACTTATGAACCATTTATGTATCTGTCCTTACCAATACCCCATGCTATGGATCAGCAAATCTGTAAGTTTTTAAAAATTATTTATTGTAGCCTTAAACTTAATGCTTAAGATGACATACATCAAAAAATATATGCATGACTACACTGGCTACTGTATCCTTTTTAGTAAGATATGTTTTGTAGATAATTTATTTCCTTGTATATTTGTTCCACATGTTGGAACAAATTTAGTTACATTTATAGGCCTACTAAATCTACATGGGTATTTATTTTCATACTTTCTCAGGTGTGGTTTATATATCTCAACACAAACCTCCAGTTAGGTATCTACTTAATATGCTAAAGACTGACAAAATAGGAAGTGTAAAAAAGAAACTTTGTGAGCTTATTAGTCAAGAAGATGGAAATATTATCATGGCTGAAGTTTTGGACTCGCACATATCAAGGATTTTGGTAAACATTGTTATTGTAATTCTTTGATATTAATTTACCAGAATAATTATTATAGGTTTAGATTGTTTTTAAAAAAAACAACTAAAGAAACATTTTTTATTTCATAGTTTATTTAAATACTTCTAGAATGCTGCATATCAGTTATTTCTATCTTGTTACTAACAGGATGACAACATTCTGCTAAAGTATGTCAACACATTCAGTAGAAAAGTGTATGCATTTGAAATAATTTCGGCTGACCCTGAGAATGTTTTGGCAGCAGACTCCATGTTTTGTGATCACATGCTGAACAATGATGAGAGCTCACCACTGAGACCTGACATGGAACTTCCTTCAAGCTCTAGGAGTGAGCTCCCCTACGTGACTGACAGTCAGATCTCTAATCAGAGTTTTGATTCTATCAACGTGAACTCTCCTAGCAGTAGGGACACACTGGATTACATGTTCTCTGACTCAGAAGTTTGTGAGCCCAGCACACGAGATCAGTCTGATTTCCCTCCCAGGTATTTGAATGACGAAGGTGAAGGAGAATGTCAGTCGACGTCTGGAGGAAACTCGGAAAGTGGACCTTGGGTGTGTGGGGACTATTCCCATAAACGTCTTTCATGGAGTCTTGATGACTACGACGAGGGCATCGGTTCTGTGAGCACAAACACCAATGTCGCTTCCTCGTCTTCTCAAAATATCAGTGACGACAATATCAACTCGAACATCTCAGAGTTTTGGGTTGACAAAAACCCTGACTCCCAAGTGACGGGTGACACATGTAACAACACAATCACCAATGACAATGACTCTAACAATGAAGCGACAAGCTCTGAGAGTATATCAGAGAACCACTCTAGTGAAGAGCTCTCCAGCCCTTTAGTAGACCTAGTCACATCACCCACTACAGATAAAGACAGTCCACGTTTCCCTAAACAGTCTGTCAGCACAGCCACAAGACCAATCAGCATCAGCAGCAATAACCAGCAGCACATTAGCAGTAGCAGTGGTGCCAGCACCAGCTACAGCGGGGGGAGCAGGAACACATCCAGGTCATGCCCCAGCCCAGAATGTTTCTCCAACATCCCTGAGCATGAGGACACCCTGATGAATGTGGCAGCCAGGCTGGAGGAGAACCCTGGCTCCTACTTTCTACACCGGAACCCTAATGATACGGACTACGGGTACTTTCAGGAAGGTAGGCCACTGTGGGCTGCTTAAGTTTTCAAAACACGTATGATTACTGACAGAATTGATGTACTTGTACAGTATTTGCTTTCATTGCCCAAACCAACTTTTACCCAAAATATAATAGCACTGCCAAATGAAAATTACTCTTATTAACCTTTTGGAAGTCACAAAAGTTTTAGCTGTTTATTAATCTTTTTTTTTTAAACCAAATGTTACATTTTAATTTAAGAGCTCAAAATGAATATATATTGGGAAAAGTTTTTCCTACTTATTGTACCACTTCTTATTTGGTAACTTATCCTATGTTAGCTTCTGATTTGGCATTTCTTTTGTCTTGAAAACTTGCTTGTTACTGTTTTAGCAGTATGGAAAGCATGTGAAGAGTTGTATGGCCTTAATACATTGTGTTTGATAGAAATATATTTTTTGCATTATATACCAATGGGTTGTTTCTGTTTCTAGGATCCTCTCATGATGTGGTAGAAACTTCAGGTGCATACAATGAAGAGAAACGAAGTGCCAACTGTGAGGAGTCAGGTTGGTCTACAAGTTTCCCTGTACATAACCCATCTACTAGTAAGACAGATCCTGTCCATGTGTGTGAGTGGATTGACATTTTACCTGCATAGTATTGAGAGATGTCCCTTACCTGATCTTGTGATTACATGTACTTCAGCCATGTTCATGACTTAAAGTTAAATTTCATTGCTAGGTACCTTAACAGATCAGTGGAGATCCTGTGCTATTTGTTTAGAGGACTTAATGGAGACTGAGCTGTTGACTCATGTCATGTGTGATGGGGTGTTCTGTCAAAATTGTTTAGAGGTAATCAAGCATTTACAAATTAATTTGCTTATTGTATCTTGGCTATAATTTGTTTTAAAATAACAAAGATTTTCATTATTTACTGTAAATCATCGAGTACATTCTAATTTTTCTAATACCATTCCATCATCCTACTTTTTTCATGAAGGCCTATTCAATCTGTCAACACATATAAATGGTTTGCACATTTCCACCATTTAAAGCTGTATATATATCATTGAGCCAGATGTTTGCATTCATTTTCAGATGTCTGTCAAGCACACAGCAGATGTCTCAGCATTTTGCTGTCCTGTGAGTGTTCCTTAAGTTTAACTAGTTCAGATTATGGTGTGATTAAAATTAAGGGAAATTAGTAAGTATGACTTGATTTGAAAGCTGGACAGCTTGCACTGTCTTGCTATCATCCAGTGTTATAGACTCATTCAAAGTTAGTCATGTACTGTAACATAACTTTTTAACAGGCTGAGGATAAACATTTTTTTAAAAAGACTTCTACATTTTGTAGCTCAGCCCACCTTAATATGATTCTTGTGTTAAAATAAAATTCTATTTATATATTCAACAGATTTGCCTTCAACCTGCAAACACATATGAGGACTTTGTTCCTCTAGCCAATGCTTCTGTTACAAAACCTAAAATCAGGTATAGTATATTCACACAGTAATTTGTCGTACTACAGAATGTTTTATCATGTAAAAGCACGACACTAATTTCTTCCAATTTTTGTATTGTGTATGACAAAACATGATTTCGTTGATTTTAAATGAAGTAAATAGTGAAATAATAATAAAAACATAAATTAAATTGAAAAAATTAGTCCATGTAAAATTCTTTTGATTATCAGTTAATGAAATATGTAACATTAACCTTTCCCAGGACCCTCCCAATGAGCATCGCCTACCGCCACAATGTGCGAGACAACACAGGCACAGAGACACTCCAGCTTTTCGGCCACCCCAGCATTCTTCACATGCCCAGCATTATCACTGGAGACACTCTGTACAGCCTTGTGGATCGCATTATCAGCCCACTGCATTCAACTTACTCTATCAAGTTGACTGATGGACAGGTAGGAATAACATTTTACAGTTTTTTCTCTTAAATCCCCCAACATAAATTCAGCTAAAATTCAGCTAAAAACGCAGTAGAAGTAGTTTTGTATCTATTTGGGATTCTGTTATTTTTTTATGGCCATGAAAGAGTTGCCTTTACTCTTTTACCAACTGTAATTTGAAGCTTATTATTTAAGTGGTAAAAAAGTTTGGTTCTTATCTAAAAGATTAAGTACTCTTGAACCTTACTGTCTGTGGGGCTATCTTTACTGGGTGGTCCCAGGGATGTCCTTCGGATTTGAGCCCGTTATTCGAACTTGAGACTTGTAGTTTAGCAGGTAAATGCTCTATCATTCGACCACACTGTCCCTAAATTGCCTTATCTATTTGTTAAAAATCTTGAAGCATTATTTTTAAATGAGTTCATCTGGAACTGTATTGACTTAAATTCTTTTTCAGGGTCTGACCTGTTCCCGATGTACATACTCCCAGCACTGCTCAGGTTGTGAGGTAGCCAGGGATGGGGAGGTAACCCTACAGCCCTCAGATTGCCTGACTGTTCACATAGGTGATACACTCTCACCTGACCAGGTGTGTGATTCCCAGTTTGTACATGAGGATGTCTCTATGGCTGGGCTCAGATCCTCTGAGCCTACAACTATCATGGATTGCTTTGGTGCTTTCACGCAAAGGTAATTATCTTTTTCTCCCTGTAGTGTTTTCACTGGCCTTCAGATTTTCAAAATAGACTATGCCCTATGTGAACTGTACTACTATGTGTTCAAGACTAAAGTTCATAAGTTTCATTCTAAGTGACCTTGTATTTGGTTTGTATGTCCTCATTGCTCTTACTGTTTAGTCAAGAATACATAATAGAGTGTAATTGTACTGAGAGAGGAAAAATCTTGAGGACATTTTTTATCAAGTTTGGCAATTCACTGGGCCAGGAGACGTTAGGAAATTAAACTTTTCTAATTGATTAAAAATATGTTCATATGATAAGTGTCCTGTATTCCATTTCCTGATATTTTTCTCTCTAAGGTCAACACTTTTCACTTAAGTTTTTAATTTTCAATATAAATTTGGGGATGTTTAATTAACAAGTATCTTTATTATAGACAGTTTTTTTATACATGTTGAGACAACTGCAAGCTACTAATGACTGAACAATTTATCTCCCCTCAGTGAAATATTAGATGAACATAACCCATGGTACTGCCCTCAGTGTGAGAGGAACCAGTGTGCCAAGAAGACAATGACTGTGTGGAGGTATCCTGACAATCTGATTATACATCTAAAGAGGTAGGTGACAGCTAGTGATGTGCAGTTAGCTTACTACCTGATTATACATCTAAACAGGTACAATTAGTAATTTGCAGTTAGCTTTCACAATCTGATTATACATCTAAAGAGGTAGGTGACAGCTAGTGATGTGCAGTTAGCTTACTACCTGATTATACATCTAAACAGGTAAAATTAGTAATTTGCAGTTAGCTTTCACAATCTGATTATACATCTAAAGAGGTAGGTGACAGCTAGTGATGTGCAGTTAGCTTACTACCTGATTATACATCTAAACAGGTACATCTAGTAATTTGCAGTTAGCTTTCACAATCTGATTATACATATAAAGGTGTACATCTAGTAATGTATGTTTAGTTTATTCTGATTTTAAAGATACATCCATTGGCAGCTCCAGCCTGTAATTGTTTGCTGGCTACATAACACATGCCCCCCCTCCCCCATTCTTAGAGTAGAGTAATGTGATCTTTTACATCCAGTTTTTCACCTCATTTAAAATTATTTACAATTATAATTTCATCTTCATACGCTGAATAAATTCAAAGATATTTATCAGGTTCATCAACTTTATCAGTAGCATTTTATTTTCTCTCTTAGGTTTTATTATACCAGTTTTCATCTATGTCTAATAATTCTTATAAATTTAATTCAAATTCGAAACTAGATTCAGTTCAGTTTATGTTAGTTTTTTTTAAGCTGAAGTTAATGAGATTTAATTATATTAAATAAACATAATTCCAAATAATTTTTATTGAAACCTTAATTTATTTTACAGGTTTGTTTATCAAGACCTTTCCAGTACAAAAGTAGATACAAAGGTGATTTTCCCCCATGAAGGAATGGACGTCAGAGGTTTTCTTTCTGGTCCCAGTTCTTCTGGTCTTGTTTATGATCTTTACAGTATCGTGTGCCATTTTGGTGGGGCTAGTGCTGGTCACTACACCTGCTACTCAAAGCACCCGCTGACCACTGAGTGGTACTATTACAATGATGAAACAGTCACTCAACAGATGCCATCTGACAGTGAATACAGCAGTGGATATGTTCTGTTCTACCAGAGGCAAGGTTGGTGTGGAAATCTGTTTATATTTTTATACCAAAACACTACATAGTTAAATTTCAATCAATCAATTACCCCAAGAGGGGGGGGGGGGGGGGGGGTTAAATTTTCATCTCTTAAATTATAGTCAGTTGTCTTTAAAGTTAACATTTTCCTTTTTAAAAGTAGTATTAATGTTTTGCCATCAGTAGATCCATTTGGAATGGGATGGTGTCTGGTAGTTTAACACAGGGGTCTCCAAACTACTGTCCGCGGGCCGGATGCGGCCCGCAAAGTCCTCTCATCCGGCCCGCTGAGATCTTTTTGTCCAAGGAAAAATCGTTTGTCGGTGATTGCTGAGGAACTTTGCCCAGAAAAATCAAAGACATACGTGGAAGAAACTGGCCCCCGATAGTTAATGCCGCCCTCGGACTGAAAAGTTTGGAGACACCTGGTTTAACAAATACATCACTTTCACCATAGCCAACCCCCCCCCCCACCCCACTCCCCCACCCCCCTTCCCATCAACATTCATAAGCTATGATACAATACACTGGGAAAATAAGGATTAGTTAGTTGTTACAAATTAATAGTCTTCTGTGGTCAACCTGGCTAAAGAGTCTTGCTCAAATTGTTAATGCATGTATTAGAAAATAAAGTGTTGATCTAATTCTTTTAAAATGTCATATGGATTGAAATCCAGTATAATTTATTAGTCTTATTGGTTATCCCGTTAAACCTTTCTCATGGTGCTAGTGTTACATTTGTATGATGTGTCTGAAGTGTTTTTTAAGCTAACTTATCCGTTATGTTTTTTCCCCCTCTTGTTTAGGTACAGATGTAGACCTGACACCTCCACAGAACATCCCCTGTTTTGATGAGCCCACAGACAACCCAGCTGTTGCCTCATTCAGCTCTCAGAGCAACCCTCAGACCAACCCTGGTGCTAACACCATGGCTCTTGTCCTCTTCCAGCCACCTACAACATCGGGTCAGAAGGACAGGGTTGATGAAGACGACGACTATGATAGTGAGAGGAGGTGCTCACCTTGCGAGGACGAATCTTTGACTGTTCACTTTGGTTCAACATTTCCTGAATCCCAGGACAACTTTGATGAGAATGAGGCAGAGGCTGATGTAGCTGTTGATGATAAAAATGATGATGACAGAAAAAGCCAAGTGGCAGAACCAGACAGTACACTGGACTTCTATTCTTAAAGTATTGACCCCCTCCCCCCCATGCATTGTACAGACTGCAGCAATGACATCCTTGTGTTAAATGATCTCATTACCTACCAGTTTTTACATCCAATGTGTATATCAATCTTGCGCTGACAGGTAGTGACTGGTGAACAGTACAGAACTTTATACTTGCATGACATAAAAACAGAGGAAAACATTTTTATGACTTCAAAATAAACATCAGATTTCTAACTGCATTTGATGTCCATCAAAAGTAAATATGTTGTCCTTACAGATCAGCCTTTCATGACTTTTATGAGTTCATGTTAATTTCTTATTTAATTGCACAGGTTTAATGGATATTTATTTGAATTTAAAAAATTATTTTCTAGCTTTTTTGCATTAAAAAAAAGCATTGAGATTGTGTTTCAACAAGTATGGTAATAAAAAGCGATAACAACATTCCTTACTCTTTATCAACTTTAAAGTAAAATTTAAAATGCCGTGATTTAAGAAGTGTATATTGTTGAGATCAAGTAGGCTACCTACTAATAAACAATGTTTGTTTTTAAAAAAATATAATTTTTACTAGGTAAAATTTTACTTGGTGAAGTTTGGAGTTTGTAGTGTACAGTGTAAGATATTTTAAACAAATACCTTCATTTTTAAAACTTTCAAACTTTGGCTAATAATAAAATTTTACTGAATAAAAATTTCTGTAAGTTTTCTTAAGTTTGGACTTGTTTCTGTTTAAAAAAAATTGACCGCAATACCAATTCTTAACAGCTTTCTGACACATCAAAACTAACCAATGACTTGGATTTGTAATGTTATTGTTTTGTGCATTTGATTTTGCGACTACAGCTATTTGTCTTATTTTTTTTTAGATTGGCTCATGAAGGCTTAGCATGATTGCTTTAGTTCTGTTACAGAACGCAGACCTTTACTAATGTATATATTTGTAATATATGTATCATTGCCATATTTTACATCATCTCTGAGGCTTTTAAAGTTAACAGAGCTGAGTTGCTTGAACTATTTATGTTGTGTATTATGTTTTGGTTTAGGATCTTTTAGATTATCTATGAATTTGTATAGTAATTTCTCATGTTTTCTGTATTCTAGGACCGTTTGAAGTTGCAAAGTACTTAAGTGTTAGCTTATCTTCACAGACAGTAGAGCTTCTCTACTTGCATAGCTATGTTAGGAATTTAAAATGATAGAATATTTCCTTTACTTGTTTGTTACAAGATTTATTTTTATTACTATTAGCCTCACTTAGTAAACTTAGTTATGACAATCATAAATGTTTTTAATCAAGGTCTTGATAATTTAAAAAAAATTAAATATTGTTAAAGATTTTTTTTGTAACCAAATTGTTTGGTGTTAAGACCTTGATAGCAAACATTTGTTGGGTAGTTGGCTACAATGTTGTAAGACCACCAACACTTAATCATTTCTCTAAAATATTTTGTGTTTTTGACAATCAGAAGACAAAAAAAAAAAAAAACGGCTCAAGACTTGTGTGTATCGTCTGTCTTGTTTGTGATTCCATTTATGTCAGGGATTTATAGAGGGAAAACTATTGAAAAGGCATATCACATTCCATTCATAGATTTCAAAGGGACATAACTGGGCTCAGGGGAGACTACTATCGAGATTATAAATTAATTTATTTTTGTATGAGCCTTTTTTTAATACAGATATTACTTGTTAAAGACTTGATTTACTGAATAGGTATATGCATATTTTTCATTACAATCAATATTGTCTTATCAGACTTAAACCCCCCCCCCCCCCCCCCCCCTGCAATGAAGTAACATTAAACTTCAAAAATCAACTCGACTATCCTAGCTATGGACATAGCAATCAACACCATTATTTAGATCTCAATTTTTGTTCACAATTGACTATGTTGATCCATAATTATGTTGAAGTAAAGGATTGCAATAAGGCACATGGATCTTTCTTCTTTCAACCCCCACATCACTGGTGTTGGCAAGTGGAGCAGATATCAAAACCCTGGAATATTTTCTTTTTCCTTGATTAAAAACTTTTTCTCTATGACTTCAGATAGTTTATTATAAATAAATAGCTTAAAGTTGGGTGAATTCAGATATTTTTTTATGAATATATAGCTTAGAGTTGGGTGAATTTTGATAGTTAATTTTAAATATACAGCTTAAAATTGGGCTTTATAGTTTATTTAAGTGGGCCTGTATTGCTTGAAATAGGGCAAGGTTAAAAACAATAGTTTTTTTTTAATTTTTATTTTATTTGAATAAGGTTTAACAAGGTTTTTCTTTTCTTAGTTGAGGCTTGTTTTGTAAATTTTTTTTCTTTCAAAAATTCCCATCTCAGTACAATATTTTTTTGTTTCAATGTTCTGTTAAATGAAGTCAATCAGTATTGACAGCTTGTCACCTTCATCAAGTTTTAATGTGAAGAAATCATTGAACTCACCAATATATGTGATGTGACTTGCTTATTTTGTAAGACAGAACTCCAATTTCACATGTAAATATGGTCCATTGCAGCTCAAGTTGTTTAACGTAGTTTTGAGTAGTGTAGTGGTCAGTTGAAGATATGATCACGTGTCTTGATGGCCAGGTAAAACACTCATATTTTTGTTTTCCTTGTCCACATTTCATGTTTTTTAATCGCCATCTTGTACAAATGTGAACTTAAAAAATAAATTAATTTCAGCCATGTAGGGAATTGTTACAAAAATGAGTCTTTATTTTGGATTCAGTACAAACAAATTATGACTAGAGATACATTTGTTCATTAAAAAAAAACAAACAAGAATCTGTCTAGCACTTGAACACAAAATGGTTGTGTTTAGTGTTTGTGCGGCTGTCTTGTACCAATCATTATGTAACAGTATGAAATGCTAAGCTGTGGTAGGATGAAGAGTAATGTCTTCACAACCAACACCTAGTCACATGCTAATAGATGGATTTATATTTTTCTTATGTCCTATCGTGTGTCCTGTGGGTAGAAGAAATCCAAAACAAATGTGATGACATGACAGTGTTGAGTAGGACTTGTGGGATAACGTCCATACTTGCAGTATACCACCTGCCACTTTAAGTATGATTCCTGGTGGGAGGAGGAGGAGTAGGGGGGGGGGGGGGTTAAACCGCCTTTCAGATGTTCCATTGGGTAAAGAAATTTTTAAAATGTGTGTACATTTGTGTACTAAACTAAAACATATACCAGGGATGTAGATATACTGTACATAAGAGCAAATGAATGTTGTCGGTTCATGTTGTGTTTTTGTTCATCGCCACGTCATCTGTTATGATGATCTGTGTGTTATTCCTATGCTCTTTACGTTCATCTTACATCAATACTGTAACTGTGTTAACCTTACATCAATACTGTAGCTATGGTCTCTACGTTCATCTTACATCAATACTGTAAAATTTGTTAACCTTACATCAATACTGTACTGATGTGTAAAACAAATACCAGTACTTTACTGTAAGTCTGTATGCTTTAAGCTTACATCAATTCATTTGTAATGCTAATGTACATCGGTACACAACTTATATCTTAACATCGGTACATACTAAAACAATATGTTTGTTAAAATATTAACATCTGCAGATGTTAGCTTCATTTTTTTTTAGAGAAAAACATCTTTCAAGTTCTGTAAAGATGAGCATCATGTTTAATCATCCATCTGTATAATTAATTATGGTGTATGTTTTAATCACCCATCATTAGATTCACCGTAAATGGTGGGCTGTTTTATTTAGTCGATGTTCCATGTTGCTTGCATAGAAGAGGGGAATGTTGCCATCATTAACACGTCACTCGATTAAATAATTGTCAAAAATTGATATTATCTTGTCTCTTGTTTGAAACGAAAGAATGTGAATAAAGTTATTGTTTAGAAATAGAATGTTATTGTTTTGTTAATCACCACATAAAAACAATAACTCGGAATTTAGGCATTTTAACTTAACAAACTGAAAATTGGCAAAAAAAAACGTCTTTGAACTCAATAACTTGAGTATTGTTACAATTACATTAACGAAATTGCTCATATCAGTATTAGATTATCTTCATTTCTACATAACTTTTGAACGTTTTTCGTGTAACCGGAAATGGTACTTATTCTACTTCCGGATTCACAAAAACCGTATATTTGATTTTGAGTACCGTTTCAGTGGACAACAGGTTCACAAACAATTACTTAACATTTACAAAATCCACCTATTAGACATCCCACAGCCCCCATAATGATTTAAAACACCACAAAGCAAGACAGACATCCCGTCCACCTATTGGCCATAAGAAACATTGAAAACAGACAGAAAAACAGATTTTTTTAAAAAAACTGCGGAACAAAATAAATTTACCGTGGATATCTAACGCCCGCCACACCAAACTTTGGAATTCTGGGAATAGTGGAAGGGGGGGGGGGGGTAAAGATGGACACAGCCTTAATTACTTCCATGAGAGTTGTTGCCTACACGACAGAAATAAAGACAGAAAACTACCTGTAATACTAGCCTCACGCTCTCGTCATTATCAAACTAACTCCACTTGAATTTGAAAAATACGAAGAAGTGGACTATGAGGGTTGGGAGGTGGGGACCCATGGGGGGAGGGGGGGTCGTCCATTTTTGACGTCCGTAAAACTCTAAAATCTGAAGTTGCATAATATGCCCCCCCCCCCTCCTCCCCCCACCCCTCCACGTGTCACACTCGTTCAGTTTATTCGAAACCTTCCCGCATCCCTCCGTATTTAGATGTCCCTTAAAATATGACAGGTTTCTCGAAACACTGATTCAGTTATAATTATAGACAATATAATCATTAAATACTGATTTATTCTTTTCGGAATTAATGTCAACAGTAGAATCTAGAGAGTGGTAATTTGAGTAAAATGTTATAAAAGTATCTATAATATAACGCTGCTGGTAGTGTGTCAGTCCTTCCTTCCTTCCTTCCTTCCTTCCGTCATCGCTATAGATTTTGGAACCATAAAAGTAAACATTCGCACCATGCTGTGCTTTTCAGTGCACCGCAGTGTCTTATTATAAGTATTAGAGTAGGGTTTGTTTATATAGCGGCATAGAGCTATTTTATAATTGCCACGGTTTTTACTCTTTCGCATAACGTCAAGAAAATATTAAATACACGCAAACTGCTAAAACGTATTAAAAAGATTAATGTCAAATATCATTTTCGTTTAGGCTCCCAGAAAAAGTGGATACATTTTAATAACATAATAACAGCAGGGTAGAAAAATCAAATTAATTTAACTCTTTTCTAATTTTGACAAAGGAGGTAATTTAAAAATAGATTAAACTCACGCTAATAAAAAATGTGAATGCAAATATACGTTCGTCATAGAAGGAATTAGTGTTGCAATAATATAATTAGCAAAATGTGAATGCAAATTATTCGGATGTGTAAGAGGAAATTATTGTTAGAAAATTATAATTAGCATGGATTGATAAAAGGCAATCTTTTATTTATTTTATTCACTGAATGTAGGCCATACTATTTATTACTTATAATTTTTAATCAACTATTCAGCACTATTATAGGCGCGTCATCACGTTCATTAGGTGCGCAAAGGTTTTAGTTATGAAACTCTATTGTAAATTTTTAAAATTTAAAGTACTGGAAAAAAAATGCGTGAATGGATAAAGTGAAATATTGTAGGTAAAACACGGATATTTTAAATACTGCCTATTATTTATACTGTTTACTAATTATTATTCTGTCGGTTTGCGGACAAGCTGGGGGTTTTATAGGAGAGGCGAAGCGAGGGGGGGGGGGGCATATGTCCCCGGGTGCCAACCTTAGGGGGCGCCAAAGTGGGTTGGAAAAAATTTGCGAGGGGGGGGGGGGGTTGGAAATCGAAAGTTTTAGGGCGGGGGGGGGGGGGGGGGAGGGGGGAAAGGGATGCACATCGAAAGTTTGAGGGGGGTGCAAATCACCGGAAAGGGCGCGACTTGGCGCTACGGGCTAGACTGTGAGCAATATGCCTTTATGATTGCATTTAAATTGTGTTTATGTTATGAGTGTTGTGTTTGTTTTTTCGTTTGTGTTTTTTTTTTGTTTTTTTTTTGCGTTCGTTTGTGTTGTGTTTCGTTATGTTCTGTTCCCAAGTTGGTACATTTAAAAAAGATTTACCGTGGCGGAGCACGGGATGCAGCTAGTACATATATATTATGAGGCACAGCACTCGACATTTTTTGTGTGTTTGGAAAGATGTATGAATTGTTTAAGGATACCGTGATTAAATTATCGGAGTTAAAATCACTAGATATGTTATTTAAATGTATTGTTTTTGCATGCGTGTGGACAACTATAATGATATGTCCACTTCTTCTTCGTCTTTTTCAAATTCAAGTGGAGTTCACAACACTCTCCCATACTTTTCTATCCTATGGTATTTTACCCATTTCTTTGCAGCTCTTTGAAATAATTTTAGAGTCTTTTGCTAAGTCTCCACGTCGGGTGTTGCTGTGTCTCCTTTTTTTTTCTTGCTTCTTGTGGATTCCAAGACAAGCCTTGTCTGGTAGTATTTGTCGCTGGTTTCCTCAATGTATGGCTTATCCATCTCCACATTCTGTTCCAGATTTGTAGCTCCTCTGCGATTTGTCCTGCACTTACCCGCACTGCCGTGTCAGGCGCTTTGTCAAACCACCAGTCCACACGCTCAGTAAAGTCGAGAAAAAGTCGAATTGCTTTCGGACCCCACCCCCGCCGTGTGGACATTGGGTAACATTATTTCTTTAAACTGTGGTGGACGTTTTGTTGCCATTTTTGTTTGTAACATTTATATATACATATATTTTTTTCCAAACAGTGGCGTAGGCCGAATAATGTTTTCCTTAAATATATACACACAAGTTTTTGTCGACAAACTTCTTTGTAAAGAAACAGCAAATATTCGGCACTGATATTATAATATCTGGCCTTATAAAGGGCCCCATATCGTTAAAAGCTTAGGGCTTTATCAATTTTAAATCCACAGTGTTTCTTCCAGACTTTTTCTCCGGGGGGGGGGGGGGTCTACATCTTCCGGGGGGGGGGGGGGGGCGGACACTAGTAAAAGTATATATTTACTATATAAATTCCATCTCATTCGGGGGGTGGGGGCAGAGCCCACCCGAATAGATGCCAGGAAGATACTCTGTAAAGCCAGACCTGGTCACAAAAGTCCGAACCTTCCCAATCCACACAAAGTGTGTCATTTAGAAACGACATCTTGTTAAAATGAGATCTAAATGGCTGTAGACCAACGGCCAGATACACTAGTCATACCACAGTAGGCCATATATAGGATAATATAGGCTTACATGAAACAAATATACAAGTCATACCATTGTATGTAATTTAGGCTTACAATGGGGAAAAAAATACAAGTAACGTTTACAAACAAATTATCGTGGCT